>NW_005216256.1:0-211 GCF_000412655.1 Myotis brandtii
AATTAAAACAACACATATTTATGGTCTCACTATTTCTGTGTCAGAAATCTGGGCACAGTTTAGCCTGGCCCTCTCCTTCCTGGTTTCTCATAAGGCTGCAGGTTAGAGGATATTGAGGTTGGGGGATAATCTTTCAGTCTTACTTTGTTGTTGGTGGGATTCAGTTTTGGGATTGTTCTTGGACTGAGGGCCTCAGCATCTTACTAGCTGT
>NW_005216257.1:0-211 GCF_000412655.1 Myotis brandtii
TCAATGCATAGTATAAAACACCTATGTATCATTTTCCTGAAATGAACAAATGTGGACTATTATTCTTAATTTTTTAAAAAAGAATAGACCATCTTATATGAAGCTGAAATCCACTGTGAAAGGAATCCCAGGCCCATTCTATTCTCTCTTGGATGTATTATTTATTCCCCATGTCACCATTCTTGTCTTTTGTTCTTTCTTAAAACTATTC
>NW_005216258.1:0-211 GCF_000412655.1 Myotis brandtii
CACAGGGAGGGCACGGTGGCCCTGGGCACCTGCGTGGGTGGAAGCCAGGGTGCCCCTTCCGCTTGGTGGTGCCCGTGCACGTGTTCCCCAGGCCCCCTCCTCTTTCTGGGAAACCAGCTTCTGCCTTTACGACGTTCACTCAGGTTTCATGACAATGTGGAGTGGGTTGGGCATATCCTATCGCTGAGATTTGCTTTCCTACAAAGGGGCC
>NW_005216259.1:0-211 GCF_000412655.1 Myotis brandtii
ATCTTTCTTTCACGTCAGCAAAGTTTCATCTATGAGTACACCATTGTGCTAAAACGAGTGCGGCACAGTCTCTATGCTCCAGGAAGATAGGAAGTGCACACATGACCCCAGGAAGAGAGATATCCAGTATCGTTTCCTTTTCGTCTGTTGCAATGGCCCTGAAGCTAGAAAAATAACGAAAACTTTACTCTGACCTCGCAGTTCCTTGACC
>NW_005216260.1:0-211 GCF_000412655.1 Myotis brandtii
CCAGCTAGGGCAATAATTGTGATTTTTTTGAAGGTCAAGTCTGGGAAGACAGCTAACACCTCTAAAAGCATATCTCTTACCACTGTCTCAGGTGTTGTTATGCGCCTGCAAGGTCAGGGCGACAGTATATTTATTAAAAGAGGAACTGTCTCATAGAAATGAGATGGGGAGTCGGGACACCTGAGCTCTTGAGTAGCAACAGAGTTTAGAG
>NW_005216261.1:0-211 GCF_000412655.1 Myotis brandtii
TAGCTCCCTGAATTTCACACCAGTCAGCAGGGCCACAACAGGCAGAAGTAAGAAGGCCCAGGCTCCCACTGCCTTCCTCCTAGCTGTGAGCAGATGCTTGGGGTCATAAAGCCTGTTGGAAGCAAAGATAGACAGTGAACTTGGGCAAAGGACAGTCTCTTGGGGCCTCTGTTCCCTCAAATGTAAAACAAAGCAGTTGGTCACAGAAGTT
>NW_005216262.1:0-211 GCF_000412655.1 Myotis brandtii
ATCATTTGCCATCACCCTAACTGGGTTTTTACCCCTAAGAGACAGAAGCTTCATTCATGCATGGATCCAGGGTACTTAGGGATATTTTTTCTCCAGCATATGATATAGCATGAAGTAATTAATAGTATTATATGCAGGATTATTTACCAACATTTCATTAAGGAAACTCACAGTGATATTGATATGAGAACAAATGCATTTTTTCATATCA
>NW_005216263.1:0-211 GCF_000412655.1 Myotis brandtii
ACTTTATTATGTTTATCTTTATGATCTGAATCTTTGCCCCAGCCTGTAGGCTCCTGGGGAGCAGGGATCTTTGTCTATTTTGTTCACGATTTATCCCAAGTGTCCAGAACGGTGCCTAGCATGTTGTATGTCCTCAACAAATATTTAAGCAGATGCATGAACTACATTGAAATAGATGTTTCGTGAAACTTAGCCTTCCTATGTGGAACAC
>NW_005216264.1:0-211 GCF_000412655.1 Myotis brandtii
AAAAAAAAAAAAACACAAAAAAACCCTCTTCATTAATAGAAAACATCACTACTTTGTTAAAAATTAATATTGTCTTGGCACTTATATAGCACCTCAATGAGCTACAAACTTATACTCTATTTTAACTCACAGAGCAGCTAAGTTTTGGCTTAATTCCCCCCACAGGTACAACGATATTAGTTTGCATGTTTCCAATATGAGGTTTTTTTTT
>NW_005216265.1:0-211 GCF_000412655.1 Myotis brandtii
TCAATAAATTTCCACCTTTGCTATACCACCTTTCGTCATCCATGGTTTCATTCTGGATACTCCACAGGACAAGAGCCCGGGAACCATCCTGCCCAGGGGAATATCGCGTGTTCCAGTCCAAATTTCCCATTTCATAACGAACAAAATAAACTGACACACAAAATAGAAACAGAAACATAGATACATGGAACAGACTGACAGCTGTCAGAGG
>NW_005216266.1:0-211 GCF_000412655.1 Myotis brandtii
GGGTGCAGAGGGATGGGCCTCAGAGCCTGAGTGGGGACGCTCTGCTCCCCGCACAGAGGGGGTGTCTCAACCTAGAAAGCCAGAGCCCACCAGGGCCTCGGCGTCTGGCTGGGGAGGTCCCGGACCCTCATGAGGACACAGGGTCCTGCTTGGTCCTCTCATCCCAAACTGTCACATTCCCATCATCACGTGACTGTGTCAGCCATGCTCA
>NW_005216267.1:0-211 GCF_000412655.1 Myotis brandtii
ATTATGATGTCATTGCTCCATTGCTACATACTGTGTCCTGAGACCCCCACCTTCATCTCTAAAATAGAGAGTGCAGTTTGGTGTGGTAGAAAAGGCAAACCTAAGTCGGTGTGAATCACCACTACACATAGCTAACTAGCTTTGTGTGGGGCAAGTGTTTAACTTCCTGAACTGTTTCATTACCTGCATCCTTTACCACCTGCCTCCAAGG
>NW_005216268.1:0-211 GCF_000412655.1 Myotis brandtii
ATTATGATGTCATTGCTCCATTGCTACATACTGTGTCTTGAGACCCCCACCTTCATCTCTATAATAGAGAGTGCAGTTTGGTGTGGTAGAAAAGGTAAACCTAAGTCGGTGTGAATCACCACTATACATAGCTAACTAGCTTTGTGTGGGGCAAGCGTTTAACTTCCTGAACTCTTTCATTACCTGCATCCTTTACCACCTGCCTCCAAGG
>NW_005216269.1:0-211 GCF_000412655.1 Myotis brandtii
CTGTTACCGCACCGATCAGTTAGCGGCCCTTTAAAATCGAGAGGCAGCTTTCAGGGACATACTCAGTCTGTAGTAACCAGCAGCTAAGTTCAGCAGCAGCGGGGCTTGGATAGTCAAGAAGTAGTAAAATAGACACTTAGGAGAACGAAAGGTAAAATTAATGGGAAAGAATGATCAGAACTGAGAGTTAGATCAGAGAATTAGCACTTTT
>NW_005216270.1:0-211 GCF_000412655.1 Myotis brandtii
GGGTGTGGGGGAGGCACAGATGGTGGTCTGTCCCCGCCTCCACCCACCCTCACCCTGTGTTCTGAGCCTGCCAGGCCTCTTCAATCATGGTGGCTAGGGTGTCCTGGAATTCTCATCCATAAACATATTCCAAGCCCGGCCACTGAGCTGGGATCCAAGCCCTGCACTCTGCCTGCCATGTCTGATGGCTTCAGGGAGCTCAGCCAGGCAT
>NW_005216271.1:0-211 GCF_000412655.1 Myotis brandtii
GGTCAAGCACGTACTAGTAATCTCCCCTCCGTGGTGGTATTCCCATTCGGTACTAGTGCCCATGCCTGTCTCCCCTCCTTTACCCTATGTAACTTGTTGGCGTCCGCCGAGCGGTGCCAGGTTCCATTTTTTCTCCCATTCATCTAAGACACTCCTTGTATGTAAAATTCCCTTAATAAACTCGTTAATGACCAGACTGGAGGGGCCAGAC
>NW_005216272.1:0-211 GCF_000412655.1 Myotis brandtii
CGCCAACCTTTCAGACCTCACGGACCACCAGTGGACCTTGGACCACCGGTTGGCAACCGCCGTCCTAGAAGGAGCCTGGAGAAACTGTGCCCTCGAGGCTTCTTTGTCTGTAACATCAAGTCATGACAATCTGTTCCTCTTAGCAAGTACCGGGTTCTGTGTATCAATGGGCTAAGGCGGTGGTCGGCAAACTCATTAGTCAACAGAGCCA
>NW_005216273.1:0-211 GCF_000412655.1 Myotis brandtii
AGCCTGAGGTCCCCTGTCAAGCCCTGCTGGGTGGGGGATGGGGCCTGAGGTCCCCTGGTCCAGCGCTGGGGCGGGGGCACGGTCTGAGGTCTTCTGGCCTGGTGCCGGGGCAGGGGGAGCGGCCTAAGGTCCCTCATCAAGACCCACTGGGCAGGTGTTGCGGCCTGAGGTCCCCTGGACCAGCGCTGGGGCGGGGGGTGCGGTCTGAGGT
>NW_005216274.1:0-211 GCF_000412655.1 Myotis brandtii
CAGTCTTTTCCAAACGCATATCTGTGAGAGCCAATGTTTTCCCTCGCCCTTCAACCAAAGCAACACGGCTCAGAGACTGGACGCAGAAGCAGATGTGAGACTCCCACTGTCTTCTATTAAAGCTGGGCATCAACGAGATTTGCAAAAAAAACTATAAAAAAACCGAGTGCCACTTTCTCAATAAAGGTTTTGTTTGTGTGGGAGTTTTTCT
>NW_005216275.1:0-211 GCF_000412655.1 Myotis brandtii
CGCCCCAAGCCTCCCCACGCTCGCCCCAAGCCTCCCCCGGGTCGCCGCGCTCCCCGGACCGGGCTTGGTTAAATACTGGCTGTATTAGTGAATGATTGAGGACCCGCGGTGCCTGATTAAGTGAGATGCTGAGGAGGCTCTGGGAGCCGCTAGGTGCTTGCCCTTGGGGTGTTCGCAGACCCAGCTGGGCCCCAGCCTGTGCTCCTGCCCA
>NW_005216276.1:0-211 GCF_000412655.1 Myotis brandtii
CATGTTACCACCAGGGGACTCTCAGCGTCCACCCTGCGGCTGGTTAACCACTGAGCTCGGGGCTGGTGTTTGCCTGATTTAATAAAGGCCTTTATCTGAGGGCGAGACTGGGGAGACAGGGCTGCACAGGAGGCATTTCCTGGAGGCCCGGCGGCCCCTGGGCCGGGCACCTGGGGTGGCCGCAGGGGTCACGCAGGGGGACTCCCCAGGC
>NW_005216277.1:0-211 GCF_000412655.1 Myotis brandtii
GGAAGGGGAAGGGGAAGGGGAAGGGGAAGGACCACCTTAGCAACTCTGCCTAGCTAGGTTTAGTCTTCCCCACCCAGCTGGTTCTAGTTGTAGATCATTTTGTCTGTCTCTGTGGTTTTCTCAGAACAGGGCTCAGTCAGCAAGTTGTGTTCTGCCCCTCTCTGCAACGCTCCACTTCCCAGCCCCCATGGTCCCATCCCTCTCTACATAG
>NW_005216278.1:0-211 GCF_000412655.1 Myotis brandtii
CTCAGCTCTGCCCTCACAACTGTGTGACCTAGGCAAGACCCCCAACGTCTCTGTGCCTCTTTCCAATCTATAAAGTGGGAGGGTGGTCCAGCCTTTGGAGTGTCATTCAGAGTGGGGTCAGCACCCGCGCCTCTGGCTCCGGGTGACTAAAACGCGCGTCTCTCGGTGAACAGCGTCTGCCAGGCCTTGAGGTGACAAGGGAGGCAGAGGG
>NW_005216279.1:0-211 GCF_000412655.1 Myotis brandtii
TGGGGCCAGGGCTCCTCGGAGAAGTGCGGGTGCTGGTGTCGGTCTCCCCAAGGGGCTGGGTGCCGCCTCTGGCCCCGCCTGGATGAGCCATGTTGCCGGGTGATGGCACCTTGGACCGGAAGGGCACCCCCTGCAGGCCCTCTGGTGGTTACTGTCTACTGGGGGCGCCTCTGGGGTTCAGGGACGCGTGCTGTGTGCGCTGGGCCAGGGC
>NW_005216280.1:0-211 GCF_000412655.1 Myotis brandtii
CTGAAATCAATAAAAATATATTTTAAAAAATTATAGTTGTTACTATGGTGACACACCAAACACCCCCCCCCCCATGCAGATGAAGCGGGAGGAAAAGCGCTGGTCAAGGTCTCCCCGGGGGACAGAGTGGGGGAGCCTGCTCGTCCTCATTCAGCGCCAGCTCTGCCGGCCTCTCCGCCCCACACGCCCCAGCTCCCGTGCCAAAGCCCCT
>NW_005216281.1:0-211 GCF_000412655.1 Myotis brandtii
GAAATATTTTAATATCTAAGATTTATATTTTGTTTATTGAAGGTTAAATTTTGGGGGCACACTACATTTTTTTAGTCTGTCCTTGGGCTGTCAACACTTTGTTGCCTTCTCATATGTGGATTCACAGAGTCTTACTTAACCTAAAAATATTTTTTTGATGTTCAAAAAGAAATAAAATAGGGAGACCAAGATGGCGGCATAGGTAAACACC
>NW_005216282.1:0-211 GCF_000412655.1 Myotis brandtii
TATCTACAAAAAGATGCTTGTTTCACAGAATAGGTATATGTTTTACTTTATAAGAAACTGCCAACATTTTGCCAAATTAGTAATAACATTGTACATGTTCACCAAAAATGTATGGAAGTTCCAGGTCTTCCATATCATCCCTTAATATTTGGTGCTATCTTTTAAAATTAGCTCTTTCAGTGGAAATGGGTGTAGTGGATGTGGCATGTGG
>NW_005216283.1:0-211 GCF_000412655.1 Myotis brandtii
ACTGGCTGAGAGTTGCTCCCAGGGCCTGTTAATTTCCTGGCACTTCTGGTCTGATACTGTAGGTGGGCACAGCAGATTTCCCTAGCCAGAGAACACCTTCGAGAAAGAAATGCAGGTTCCCTGGCCTATGGGTGTTGGGCTGGTGTGCACTGAGGTGGCAGCGGCACAGGATTTTGGGTGGGGCACTGGCAGGTCTGCTACACCTGTGCAT
>NW_005216284.1:0-211 GCF_000412655.1 Myotis brandtii
ATGGGAAAGTAGCCAGGGGGTCATTCCACCTTAGGGCCCAGGAATTGAAGCATAACCAAGGTGCAGATGTTATCTTTAGCCTGCCAGAGGTCCCCACAGCGTGACCATTAGTTATGTCCAGGCGATTGTCTCCTGCTGCCTGGGGCTTGCTGATTATCCAGGGGGAAAGCTAGGTCTCTGAGGGCTATAGACAGAGAGATGATTTCTAGAA
>NW_005216285.1:0-211 GCF_000412655.1 Myotis brandtii
GCCTTCCCAGCTTCCCTCAAAAGTCCTGCGGTGTCGGTCAGCAGCAGGGGTGTGAATTCCCACAGCAGCAATGGTGGCCCAGGTACAGGCCCTCTGGCTGGAAGGGACAAGGTTTGGAGCCGGATGGGGCTCTGGGGTTTGCCAGGTCTAAGGGAGTCACCAGGGGGGTGTGATCTCCGGGCTGCTGCCCCCACCTGCTCTGCCCACCCAC
>NW_005216286.1:0-211 GCF_000412655.1 Myotis brandtii
CCTCTCTGTAAAAAAATCAATAAAATATATTTTTTAGGAAAAAGAACAGTCCTTCTTTAGCTCCAAAGCAGGGGAGTCCTCCCTACCCCCCTCAAACTCCACAGCTCCCATGGCAGGAAGAGGGATTACAGGGGGGGATATGACCCTGTTGACAGGGTACCATTGTTGGGGTACAGACTCTGGCTCCCTTTCACCTCCCACTGGCTTCCAG
>NW_005216287.1:0-211 GCF_000412655.1 Myotis brandtii
AAAAAAAATAACTATAGTTTACAGAAACTCCACAACAATATGACAAGGAAAATGAAAGAGAATATTGGTAATAAATGTGCAATAATTTTACTGTATATCAATAGTTAATGATGTATATACTTTAATGCTTATTTGCTTTTGGTTTATAAAATATGTTTCTAATTATCTTCCTCAGTTTTTAAAGTAGATGATAACATTTTAACAGTAAATC
>NW_005216288.1:0-211 GCF_000412655.1 Myotis brandtii
AAAATCCCTCTTGGTCATCGTTTCACCAAACCTAGGTGTAATATGTGCTCCCCAGATGTTTCACCGGACGTCTGGGCTTTTGAGGAAATGGTTGGCTGCTTCCATTGGGAGGGGCCCAGTCAGGAAAGCATGCCAGCAAGGCGTCTGGGGAGGCAGCCCTTCCGGCCTCTGGGCGGGGCTCCAGTTGGGGCCCTGGTTCCAGCTCTGCCAC
>NW_005216289.1:0-211 GCF_000412655.1 Myotis brandtii
ATGTAGCCTAGTAGATTATAGGGCGCTTTGGCTACTAGGCAAAGACATCTAAATGGAGTGCAATAGATAGTGGAGAATTATATAATCTCTAGTTTGGGTGTAAAAATATGAAAGTAGTGTTTAAAGAAAGTAAGTTTACAAAAGAAAATGAGGATACAAAAAGTGATTCAGATGGTGAAAATACATAAAATCTGGGTAATATGGGGTGGAG
>NW_005216290.1:0-211 GCF_000412655.1 Myotis brandtii
GGTGCTGCAGCTGCTTGGGCGGGATGAGCAGGAGCCCCTCCTCGGTAAGGATGCAGCACTTTTTCTTCCAGAGCTGCAACAGCCCGTCGCTGCGCTTCTCCAGCACACCTTCTTTCAACGCCTTGCAGCCGCTGCTCTCCAACATCTTCCCGGCATAGGAGGGGGCGCCGCTCGCCTCGGCCTCTCCAATTCCAGCCGCCCGGGCCGGGGG
>NW_005216291.1:0-211 GCF_000412655.1 Myotis brandtii
TATTTGAAACCAAAAGGCATTGGGTTTGAATTTAGGCTTTTTACACTTGCTAACCATGTGTCTTTGGGGAAATTAACCTCTTTGGAATTCGATTTCCTCATCTATATAATTATAAGAGTAGTACCAATTGTACAGGGTTGTTGTGCCCACTGAATGACACAGTGCCTCCAGTTTCATAGTATATACTCGGAAAATGTGCCTTACCCCTTAG
>NW_005216292.1:0-211 GCF_000412655.1 Myotis brandtii
GGCTGACCATTTCCATCCTGTATTATTCCCACACTTTTTTCTTCTCCAAGAACTGGAGTCCTGAGACACCGTCTGCTCACAACACTCATTATATAGATGGGAGACTGGGAATCGGCAAGGGGAGGGCGCCAGCATCCTCCCCCTACACCACACAGCCCTTCTGACCTTGAGGGAAGAGTTCAGAATGTTGGTTGGCTCTGTCATTCTTATA
>NW_005216293.1:0-211 GCF_000412655.1 Myotis brandtii
TACATTTAATACATTGTATTTCAATAAATACATAATTGAAAATACTTAATTACTTTATGACTTTTAACATTCTCAAAAGCCTTAGACTTTTTCACACCCTTTGATTTACCAGTTCCATTTCTAAGAATTCATCTTAAAAGAATAATCGTGGTATTATTCAAAATATAGTGAAAAAGTTATTTGTGTCAAGGTTTTTAAACAAATATCAAAA
>NW_005216294.1:0-211 GCF_000412655.1 Myotis brandtii
TACAAATGAAAGATTGATGGCTAGGTTTACAGGGATTGGTTAGTTCCAAGTATGCAAATGAGGGAGGTGAAAACTACAAGGAAGGAAGTAAAGTTCTTATTTGTCCCTGTAACATTTGTCCCATGGCTCAGCCTTGAGCTGAGTTTAGCAACAGCTTAGCAACGTTAATAGCAGCTCTGAGAACTGAGGCACAGGATGTGCACAGGCCCCC
>NW_005216295.1:0-211 GCF_000412655.1 Myotis brandtii
CTTACTAATTTTGCAAATAATTTTTAGCAGGTTATAAATCATACAGGCATACAAAACCCAGTTAAAAAAACAACAAACAATTTTTGGTCAGTCTAGAAATTAGTACTTTGTAATTCCTCCTGTAGAGCTGTAGAACTAATAGCCAACAGTTGTTGAAAATGTATCACAGGTGAAGCACTAAATCCAATCTATGAACTACATAACTTAATTC
>NW_005216296.1:0-211 GCF_000412655.1 Myotis brandtii
CTTACTAATTTTGCAAATAATTTTTAGCAGGTTATAAGTCATACAGGCATACAAAACCCAGTTAAAAAAACAATGAACAAGTTTTGATCAGCCTAGAAACTAGTACTTTGTAATTCCTCCTATAGAGCTGTAGAACTAATAGCCAACAGCTGTTGAAAATATATCACAGGTGAGGCACTAAATCCAATCTATGAACTACATAACTTAATTC
>NW_005216297.1:0-211 GCF_000412655.1 Myotis brandtii
CAGTGCTGCAGCCAGAATGGTCTTTCAAAAATGTCAAACAGATTGGGTCACTTATTTTTTTAAAACCTGCCAATGGTCTTTATCTCAGAGTAAAAGCCAAAGTTTTTATCATAAAAAATTTTTTTACCATCAATGCCCCACATATTTCTTCCCCCCCTCCCTTTCCTCATCTCCTATCACCCTCTCCCCTGTTCAGCCCACTCCAACCATC
>NW_005216298.1:0-211 GCF_000412655.1 Myotis brandtii
GTCACTTAGGCTTTTATATATATACTAGAGGCCCAGCACGCAATTGAAATCGCGTGAGGAGGCACCCTGCATGGGGCCAGAACCCACGCCTGACCTGTGTAGCACCAGCCACCGCGTTGTGTCTGCTGGGGTGGGGGCATGCTCCGAGCCGTGCGGCGGCCGCTCAGAGCACGGCCCCAGCCACTGCGTTGTGTCCGCTGGGGTGGGGCAG
>NW_005216299.1:0-211 GCF_000412655.1 Myotis brandtii
GGGAGGTGTATTAGTCAGGATATGATAGGTTATGCTGAGGTAACAAACAGATCTCAAAACCCTCAGAGCTTTGACACCACAATAGGTTATTGCTTACGTGTCACCGTCCTAATGGACAGTCCCCTGCCATCCACGGTACCAAGGTCACGGTAGCAAGAAAATGAGCTGGAGATTGCAAGGGATGCTTTCAAGAGCCAGGCCAGACTCAGAA
>NW_005216300.1:0-211 GCF_000412655.1 Myotis brandtii
CCACAATTTCACCAGAGGTTCCACCACTACATCACACAGCTCCCCTTCCCCCAGTCTTATAAAAATGTTCTCCCTGTCCTTCCAGCCATCACTAATTGTCTCTTTGGAAATGCCCAGGCCTCTCAGACCCAAAGTCACATTTTCTAGGTTTCTGTTACTGGAGCATTCCTTTTCTTAGCTACCAAATGCTTCTTTAATCAGTGTTCAGTCG
>NW_005216301.1:0-211 GCF_000412655.1 Myotis brandtii
TCTAATGAACAAAATAAACTGATGAACAAAATAGGTGAAGAGATATGGAAGCATGGAACAGACTAAGAAATCTCAGAGGGAAGAAGTAGCGGGGCTGGGGGGTGGGGGAGAAATTAACCCAAGAACACATATGCATATATGCATAGCCCATAGACATAGATAATAGTGTTGTGAAGGCCTGGGGTGGGGTGGGAACCGGCTAGATGGGGGG
>NW_005216302.1:0-211 GCF_000412655.1 Myotis brandtii
GGCAGGTGGGGAGGGCCAGCTTCCCTCTGGCCAGCTCCTCCCTCCCTCCCTGTCCCTCTGGCTCTTTGGCGCCTCCGGTCTTGGCTGCGTCAGTGTTTCCAGGGCAGTCCCTCTGCTCCCTGAGCCTAGGAGCCGAGCGGCCTGATGCGTCACCGTGTCTCGAACGTGGCTGTGCCCCGCGCCGTACGAGCCAGCTTTACGCTGCCGCAGC
>NW_005216303.1:0-211 GCF_000412655.1 Myotis brandtii
CCCTCTCCCGCCACAGCCTGTTGGTGCCACTCAGTCCACGTGGCTTTGTCACTGTCCCACCCTGACGCCAAAGCGGTAGTCTCCATTAGATCCGCAGCCCCTCGCTGCACTGGACTCAGTCCCTCCACCGGACTCACTGCTGGACTCGCGGGGGACAGTTTGCTGTCACCTCCGCTACCCTGCCTCACTCATGGTGGCATCACTGGCTGTG
>NW_005216304.1:0-211 GCF_000412655.1 Myotis brandtii
CACATGGAATAAATTAAGATGAGGTCACACTGGATTAACAATCCAATGACTGTTGTCCTTAAAAGAAAAGGGAAATTTGGACACAGACTCAAAGTGACTCAAATGGGAGAATGCCATGTGAAGATAGAGGAAGATAGAGGCATGCTATGTCTACAAGCCAAGAAACACTAAGGGTTACTAGCAACTACCAGAATCTAGGAGAGAAGCATGG
>NW_005216305.1:0-211 GCF_000412655.1 Myotis brandtii
TTGCAGCCCCAAATGTATGTAACCTCTTCTGTCCCACAGGCGTGTGGTGGACATTGGCCACATTTCCCCACTTGAACCACAGACTGTGAGATGGGCTCTTATCACAGTGTTTACACGACAGTCGACAGCGCTCTATGTGGGAACCTCCACTACTCCCCACCCCATAAAACAAACATTGTTGTAGCAGTAACTCCTGCTGTTAGTAAAATAG
>NW_005216306.1:0-211 GCF_000412655.1 Myotis brandtii
CTTGCCTTTCTCTTGTTGATTTGTCTTTTGTTTAATTTACAGGCCCCCAGCCAATGAACTTAAAATGATTATAGGGGAAAGAATGATTTTCTTTCTCTACACTCTTAACTCCCAATGACATGCCTAGAGTTACAGTTCTATTAAATTTCTTTGCAAACCCATGTTGTTGCAAATGGCAATATTTCAACATTTTCATGGCTAAATAGTATTG
>NW_005216307.1:0-211 GCF_000412655.1 Myotis brandtii
TATTCCATTGTGTAGATGTACCATAGTTTTTTATCCACTCCTCTGCTGATGGACACTTAGACTATTTTTAAATTTTAGCAATTGTAAATTGTGCTGCTATGATCATAGGAATGCATATGTTCTTTCTTATTGGTGTTCCTGATTTTTTGGGATATATTCCTAGGAGTGGGATTGCTGGGTCAAATGGGAGTTTCATTTTTAATTTTTGAGG
>NW_005216308.1:0-211 GCF_000412655.1 Myotis brandtii
GTCTATGATTTAGGGTTCTTGGTCTCTGTAAAGGTAGGGACTAAAATCACTCTTGGTCCAATATTGGCTTATTCTGCATTGCTGCCCAAGGCCTTGAAAGAAAGACTTCAGACCTTGCGGTTCAAATTTGCAGCCTGATGCCTCGAGATTTTTGGTGAGGTCAAAGGTCATTCTGAACTCAGTCAACACCAGAGAGTTCACACTGGAGAAA
>NW_005216309.1:0-211 GCF_000412655.1 Myotis brandtii
AATTTCATAACAATCACTTTAAAATTAACAATCCTTAGTGTGGATTTTGAGATCTCTTCAATATATCTTTATCATGACCCCTCCCCTCCCATCCCTCTATCTAACTAGGGCCTGTATCCTGCTTTTGTTAGAAGGGACTCATTTAACAAATATAGATACAGAGATACAGCGATAGCCATTGGTGACCATGGGACTAACATTTTATATAATA
>NW_005216310.1:0-211 GCF_000412655.1 Myotis brandtii
AATAAGTAAATGAATAAACTATGTGCTCATTAGAGAGAAGACAAAACACTTTGACATGATTTCTTTTGTCTTTAATAACAGAATCTCAAATAATTATTTTTGATGTTTGATAGAAGCAGCTTGAATATATTATGAAAGAGGAGTGTAGCCATAATTTCACTTTAAGCAAAGAACGTCTAATCTAAGCCACACCTACCCCATCCATAGCAAC
>NW_005216311.1:0-211 GCF_000412655.1 Myotis brandtii
AGGCCCAGTGCATGAATTCATGCATAGGTGGGGTCCCAAAGGGGATGGGGAGTGGGGGATAGGGGCAGGATGTTATCAGCCCTCCTGGCAGGAGGTGACACACCCTTGCTGGCCCCGGATCTGGATCCATCCCACTGACGTTCTCGCCGGTTGTTGGGAGCCACCTGGTGGCCGCTTTATATCCTTTCTTCCTTGCAGAGTGTCTAGGGAG
>NW_005216312.1:0-211 GCF_000412655.1 Myotis brandtii
GCGGCAACATCTTAACAGCAGTGGCTTCAGGATTTGAAAAGTCCTAATAAATAACAACCTCTTTCCTTACCTGTGTTTAGAACCCTCTGACATACAGACGTACTTTAGACAGGTGAAAGCAAAGTACAAGGTTTATGATGGACATGGCTACTTGGTAAGATGTGCCTTTAGATCGTAAACAACAGCAACAAAAAAAGGCATGATGATTCTT
>NW_005216313.1:0-211 GCF_000412655.1 Myotis brandtii
AAAAAAAACAGTAAATTCTTCTTAAACACTTCAGAGCCATGATCAGAAAGGGCGGCTGGAGGGGAGTCCTTTATTCTCTGCTCTCCTGGGCACCGTTCAGGAGAACCGGCCCGTCCGGTTTGGAGAAGCAAGGTAAGGCGAGAGGGTTTTCCTCAGGCCTTCCTACCCCGAATCCTTCTTTCGCTGGTAGTGACACTCTCCTAATTCTGAA
>NW_005216314.1:0-211 GCF_000412655.1 Myotis brandtii
CTGGCTCTGCTCCTGAAGGAAATGTTGGCCTTGGTCTCCTCCTTGGCCTTTCTAATTCTCACTCTGCAATGGAGTCTCACCGGGATGTAGCAGTGGATGTAGAACTTCTTGCCCACGGAAGCTCAGGGGAGGAAAACAGCTTTTCTCTCCCCTCTGTGAGCCAAGCTAAGCTTCTGAGACCTGGTCCTTGTTGGTTCAGCCCCACCTGCCC
>NW_005216315.1:0-211 GCF_000412655.1 Myotis brandtii
TCGAGTCAAAAAGTTTGCCCACCCCTGGTTTAGGGAAACTCCCCTCTAGCTGCATCAGTTTTCTCAGGAGAATAGGAAACGCGGTCCGCCGCTAGAGGGAGGAAGGGAAGCAGAGATGAGAAGATGTAAAATCACCCAGGAGGATGGGAGGATGTCTGAGTGGAGGAAGGGAATGTAGTCAGATGGCCAGGCAACTAGCAGTGGTTCTCAA
>NW_005216316.1:0-211 GCF_000412655.1 Myotis brandtii
ATAAATTAAAGAGCAAAAATAAGATATTCTACAGTAACTCACATGTTTCATGCAGAAAATTTGACAGTGAAAAATTTTATGAAAGATATTGAACAGTATCAACTTGCCATTATTTTTAGGGCCAGTGGTTTATCTGGTCTAGTAAAATTGAATTGTTACATGTAATTAGACTGTGGAATAATGAAGCAATATTTTTATTGTCATAGTTAAC
>NW_005216317.1:0-211 GCF_000412655.1 Myotis brandtii
ATTTGTGACAACATGGATGGACCTAGAAGGTATTATGAGAAGTAAAGTAAGTCAGTCAGAGAAATACAAATACCATATGGTTTTGCTCATATGTGGAACCCTCCACCACCTTTTCAAAACACTAGTTTCCATTCCTTCTTTCCCTTGCCCAATGCTAGCTGTCTCCTCCGAAGTCCTCCAACACCTGGGAGAGGGGACTTTCCCACAAGAG
>NW_005216318.1:0-211 GCF_000412655.1 Myotis brandtii
CTTTCAAGGTGCATGAATTCGTGCATTGGGCCCCTAGGAAAATATAAATTACTAAGGAGTACACAGTTCTCATATCTTTGCTTTGTATGACATTGTTTGTCATATCTATAGTAAATCCAATGCCAAGTCCTGGGTCAGGAAAGAAAAGGTAAATTACAGAGCCCCTCTGGGAGGAGGTGTGCTTTACACGTTAGAAGGAAAGCTGCCTGTA
>NW_005216319.1:0-211 GCF_000412655.1 Myotis brandtii
CCAAAGCAGGCAGGACTCGGGCTGGAGGCCCTGATGGCGCTGGAGAGCTGTGCGATGAAGGGAAGTGTGATTTGCGGGAACAGGACAGTCTTTCCGGCTCCATCAAGGGTGGAGCCCTTGTGACATGTGCAAGGTTCCTGCCCAGTGGCTTCTCATGGGAGCCTCTGTCCCATCTCTGCTTTGTGGCACACGGAGGCCAGATTTAGTAAAT
>NW_005216320.1:0-211 GCF_000412655.1 Myotis brandtii
ATGTAGTCAATAATCCTATATAATAAAAGCCTAAGCAACATTCAACCATTCAACTGTTTGACCAATCGACTAGTAGCTATAATGTGCACTGATCATCAGGGGGTAGACACTCGGACTGGTAGGTTAGCTTGCTGCTGGAGTCAGGCCAATGGGGACTGGGTGAGATGGAACGGACATGCCCTGGAGCCCTCCCATTGTCCCTCCCATGCCC
>NW_005216321.1:0-211 GCF_000412655.1 Myotis brandtii
AAATAAAAAATATCAAACTCAGGAACAGCCAGATGGAAGATATGCATAGGGCAAGGTATTGGGAAAGGGCATGAAGCTTTCATGCTTTTTCCAAATGTGCAACTCTTCGAGCAGCTCCACATGTTCACTAATCTGGACCCCACCTTTTGTTTTTTGTTGTTTTTTTAAAAATACTTTTTATTGATTTTTTTTACAGAGAGGTAGGGAGAGG
>NW_005216322.1:0-211 GCF_000412655.1 Myotis brandtii
GTGCACATCTAAAACTGAAAGTTTTTTGCGCCATGCTCAGTTATGCTGATCTGTGCAACCGTTTTTCATCGTCAAACGGAGAAATTATTCATCGATGTATCTGCCAACAAGATAGTCTTATCAAGATCACGTGCTCGGGCTGATTGATTTGTTTGCGGACTGTTTTGACAAGCCCATGCCGCTTTCGCTGGTTTGCATGCCGAGTGATCGT
>NW_005216323.1:0-211 GCF_000412655.1 Myotis brandtii
AGATGGCTAAAATAACAGTCATGCCTCATTAGATTTCACATTATGCAAAAGTGACATAAAACAAGGTCCGTTTTAAGCTACACACCAGCCGGAAGCAGACTCCTCTGCGAAGCTGCTTTCTTCCCAGACGGACTGAGAGTGTCAAGGCAGAGCCAGCCCTCGCGGTGCATCCCCGGCTGCGGGCCCCCCCAGCTGTGGGTTTCCTCGGCCA
>NW_005216324.1:0-211 GCF_000412655.1 Myotis brandtii
TCATTATTTTCTTCATGATAAAATTTGTAGGAAGCACTTTTAAAAAGTGTGGCAATCTTGCCCATATGGGAAAAATATATTATAAATGTTGTGTTAACGATTTAAGTTAACTATTTGTAGGAACTTTAATAAAATTATAATTTATTTAATGTCTACTACCTTTCCACACTTTATTAGACATTGTTCATTAATTCTTTCAACAGGCCTATGA
>NW_005216325.1:0-211 GCF_000412655.1 Myotis brandtii
TGACGGTGAAACAACACAAAACAATTTGATGTTTGATTTACTACTTACTGACCTGAACAAACACAGAAGAGTGAGAGAGGCTATCCTTTGGCTTAAGCCTTAAGTGAAGGGTGGATCTGTTGTAATGAATATTCCAGCACCATATTGTTCTGTCCAGAACAATAGTAAATTCACAGAACCAAGTGGGAAATGACATAAGCAAGGACTTTGT
>NW_005216326.1:0-211 GCF_000412655.1 Myotis brandtii
TAAAAGGCATTACATGACTTTCTCTGCAAGATGTATATAATTGTGATAGTTGCATGGAGAATATTTCCCAACAAATAGTAGTACATGAAACTTTCAAAAGCCATAGATCAGAGGCTTACTAACTTTCTGATTAAATTATATGAACAAAGAAGTCACAAGTCTGAAATGAAGCTTTTTTAAAAAAAGTTTTTGAGTCATTAGGAAAAAGCAA
>NW_005216327.1:0-211 GCF_000412655.1 Myotis brandtii
AATGAATTCTGAGATTCAATAAGCAAGGAGGATATTGTGTCTGTACGATGCTGCCCCCAAAGCTGTCACAGCTCCACGAAGCCGGGTAACAGCCACGTTCAGATGCCCAGCTGCAGGGGCAGGTGCTGAGGCCAGACCCAGAGGGAGGAAGGAGATGGGCCCAGAGGTGGGGCGGTCAGCCCAGGACAGGAACCATCAGTGGGTCAAATGT
>NW_005216328.1:0-211 GCF_000412655.1 Myotis brandtii
AAGGGACACAGGTACCTTTCGACATTCTGCCCCAAGAGTCCTCATCCTCCAAACAAATGGGTAAACCGCATGATGGGCCATAGGGATGTATCAGGCTCACGCCCTGTGCCAGGGACTCCCAAGGACATTTGTTTCCCAGAACCATAGATTCCTCTCAAGTGGGGACACCCTCAGGAGTCAGGGGGTGTGAGTTCTATTCCATTCTCTATTT
>NW_005216329.1:0-211 GCF_000412655.1 Myotis brandtii
TTATTAATTTTAGTTGAAATGGTTCTGCAAGTGACATAAATATAAATGTACACATTCTCTGAAATCTTTCATATCACTTTATTCTAACAACTAACTAGAATCAGCTTTTTATAAACAGTTAGATACATATTATCTTTTGAATTTTCATTTTAAATGACAATTAGATGATCGGGGTAGAGGTTTGGTTAAGGCAAGAACAAAGGATACTTAT
>NW_005216330.1:0-211 GCF_000412655.1 Myotis brandtii
TTATTATATAGGATTGGTTCTGAATTTGTGATGAAGGTAATTGCTGGGTGTAATTTAACTTGGCCCCCTCTATTAAAAAAGGAAGGAAAGACTCAGAGAAACTATGAGATAATAAATTCATGCTGCTTAAATTCAGAAAAAGGAAGGAAGAAAAATATACTCAGTAAATTAAAATTATAAATAGGACTGCAAAAAAAAATTATTCTGACGA
>NW_005216331.1:0-211 GCF_000412655.1 Myotis brandtii
GTAAAAATAAAAATGTCAAGTTCTTATGCCTCACTCATACCCAAATTCTCTCAAGCTGATTGGCTGTTCTAAACTCTTTTTTATCTATGCCTCTTTTTAAAAATATCAGCCAGATATTCCATTTCTGAGTACAGCAATCTGCACATCTCACCCTTGCTGTCAAGGCTGTCTACCATGTAAACTTGATTAACTTAGCTGATCTCATTTTTCA
>NW_005216332.1:0-211 GCF_000412655.1 Myotis brandtii
AAACAACAACAACAACAAAAACAAACAAACAAACAAACAGGCAGAAAAACCTGAATAGACACTTCTCCAAAGAGGAAATGGTCAATAGACATATGAAAAGATACTCATCACTAATTGTCAAAAAATGCAATTAAAATCACACGTCTACTAGCACATTCCCTATTGTTCCCCAGTGAAGTGTCTCTCTCTTTCTCCTTTCTTTCTTTCTTTT
>NW_005216333.1:0-211 GCF_000412655.1 Myotis brandtii
TTTTTTTTTTTTTTATCAATCTCAACTCCACAGTTTAGCTCAGGGCTCTCAGTACTTCTTCTCTGTGCCCTGTTCTAAATGTTCTACTTCCATTACATATAAATATTTCCTCTGTTCTTTTTTCTTTGCACAAATATGATCACCTTCATAACACTGTGATTGTTAAATCTACTGGTCAAACATTATTTCTGCATTCCTAGCTGATAGCAAG
>NW_005216334.1:0-211 GCF_000412655.1 Myotis brandtii
GATGGAGAAGGGGCTGCGGGTTGGACATCGGCAGGTGCGGAGGACCTGGGGTGGCTCTGACCCCTGAGTGACCTCGGGTCGTGAGAGAGTGTGCAGCTTACACTTGGGAGCCCGGTTTCCAGGGGGGTCCCCACTCTGCACCTGCGGGAACTTGGGTCACTGCTCCTCTCTGAATCTCAGGTTCCTCATCGTTGAAGTGGAGATTACACCA
>NW_005216335.1:0-211 GCF_000412655.1 Myotis brandtii
CCCCTGGCAATGGAGGAAGCCAAGCTTCCCGCCCACCTGGGCCCGACGCAGAAGGAGGGCCCTGTGGGCGGCAGCCACGGAGCAGACCAGAGCGAGCGGGAGGCTTGGGTTGCGCCCTGAGATGGAGGAAGCTTGGCTTTCTCTGTTGCCAGGGGCGACCCAAGCATCCCACCCACCCTGGCCAGCTGCTAAAGGAGGGACCTGTGGATGG
>NW_005216336.1:0-211 GCF_000412655.1 Myotis brandtii
CCTCCCATGGTTCCTCCCTGGCCAGCCAACCTCTCACGGTCCCTCCCCAGCCAGCCAGTCCTGATCAGCCCCGATCTGGACAGGGTGAGACAGATCCAATCTGCCCCGATCAGGACTAGGCAAGACGGGCCAGACACGCCCTGGAGTCCTCCCACAGTCCTTCCCTAGCCCCAATCGTGCACTGGTGGGGTCTCTCTCACAATCTGGGACT
>NW_005216337.1:0-211 GCF_000412655.1 Myotis brandtii
GCCCCTAACCACTCTGCCTTCCAGCCTGCTCACCCCCAACTGCACCCCCGCTGGCCTTCTCGCCTCCAATTGCCCCCCCTTGCCAGCCTGATTGCCCCCAACTGTCCCTCCCACCAGCCTTCTCACCCAGAACTGGCACCCCCTGCTGGCCTGCTTGTCCCCAACTGCCGCCCCCACCAACCTGATCACCCCCAACTGCCCTCCCCTCCTG
>NW_005216338.1:0-211 GCF_000412655.1 Myotis brandtii
AAATACAGATAAACAAAAAGAAAATATATAAAAATCAGTCATATCCCACAAACCAAGAGGTAACCATGTTTAATACTGTTGTCCCCTCTTATGCCTGGGCAATATGTTTCAAGACCCACCAGTGGGTGCCTGAAACTATGGATAGTACAGACCCTTTATACACCATTTTTTCCTATACATACATACATTCCTATGATAGTTTAATTTATAA
>NW_005216339.1:0-211 GCF_000412655.1 Myotis brandtii
CAATATTAAATTTAGACAGAGTAAAAGTAAAAAAAAAAATTAAGCAACTTACTATTTTTTTTTAAATTTGGATTAAAGTTACAATGAAAATAGTTATTATGAATTTTACATGACAAAGAGAATAACATTAAAATATATAAAACAAACCTCTTAGAAATATAACAATTAAAAAAATATTTAAAAAGTTGGTAGAAGCACAATTATTCTAGAA
>NW_005216340.1:0-211 GCF_000412655.1 Myotis brandtii
TATTAATTCCAAACTTACCTAGAATTAAAATGTAATTGCTTGGTCATTTTCCTCAAACTTCAAGTAAAAACAATACTTAAAAGGCATTGTGAGTTCAAAACACATTTTTAGTAGTAGTGCGTATAGGGATAAGAAGCTGGCTTTTGGAAACTACGTTTCAGCTCTTTGGAAACTTATGTTCCAGAAATTATAAACATCAGTGTTACCCTAA
>NW_005216341.1:0-211 GCF_000412655.1 Myotis brandtii
CCTGTGCTGGTCTCTATTCTAGGCCATTATTCCAACAGATGTGAATCCCTGAGAACCAAACGTCCAGGTTGGTTTGTGAAAGCCGTGCTGTGAGCCATGCTGTGAGCCCAGTGTTCAGTGCATAGATGAATAATTAAGCGATTCTTGCTGTGGAATGAATGTGCCCCCCACCCCTCCCCGCCGGTGGCACAGCGCGGCCACCTGGCTGCTG
>NW_005216342.1:0-211 GCF_000412655.1 Myotis brandtii
TGAAATTTAGTCTTTATCCTAGATGGGCATCTGCCTGGCTTAAAACTATTGCTATGAAAGCAGAACATAAAAAGATATTCTTCTATGAACCAGCTCCTAATAACTCCTTTAACACTCTTGGAAATTTGGCAACATAATTCTCAGTGCAAGTACTATATTCTGTATCTCTGTGCTTCTGTTAAAACATCCATACATTTCATTATTACTTTTT
>NW_005216343.1:0-211 GCF_000412655.1 Myotis brandtii
AAAGAAAGAAAGAAAAATAGTTGGCAGAGCCCTGGCTGGTGCAGCTCAGTTGGTTGAACTGAAGGATTGCCGGTTCCATTGCCGGTCATGGTACATGCCCCGGTTACGGGTTAGATCCCAGGTTGGGGTCTATGTAGGAGGCAACCGATCCATGTTTTTCTCGCTCACTGATGCTTCTCTCCCTCTCCCTTCCTCTCTCTCTCTCAAATCA
>NW_005216344.1:0-211 GCF_000412655.1 Myotis brandtii
GTTGGGGAACTATCTACAAAGAAGTTGTGGTTGAAGCCACAGGATTGTGGAATTCCTTCAGGGAGAGGGAATAGACAAAGAGATGAAGACCCCAAGCAGAATCCTGTGGAAAGAGTATTATAGCAAAGATCTGGAGCCAGGTGGCTTGGGTAGAACCCTGGCTCTGCCATTTATAAAGTGTGTGACTTTTGACAAGCAACATAACCTCTTT
>NW_005216345.1:0-211 GCF_000412655.1 Myotis brandtii
ACATATTTTTATCCCAGGCTTAGGCAAGGCACCCAGCTTCTCTGGGCCTACTTATTCTGCACAATGCTAGCAGTTTACTCTACCATGTGGGGTTGTTAGGAAGAATAAATAAGAGAAAGCCATTTATCTTATTTACCTACCTATTTATTTATTTAATCCTCGTCTGAGGATATATCATTGATTTGAGAGAGAGAGAGAGGAAAGGAGAGAG
>NW_005216346.1:0-211 GCF_000412655.1 Myotis brandtii
GCCCAGGCCATTGACCAGCGAGCGGCAGTGGGTGGGCGGGGCCTCCCTCTGTGGGGCGACCTATCACGGGGCTCCAAGACTGCAGGAGGGCACAGGCCAGGCTGAGGGACACACCCCGCCATGCAAATTCCATGCACCAGGCCTCTAGTGTTATAATAAAATGCTAGTATTTATATGACAGTTTACAGTTTATAAAGCATTTCGAAGATAT
>NW_005216347.1:0-211 GCF_000412655.1 Myotis brandtii
TGCTGGCATTCTGACAATGGTTAACAAGCAAGGGAAACCACAGTCCTTAAATCTTTACACCTTCAGTTGACTCTGACTTTACCAAAACCTTTTAAAAGGTGAAAATGATGAGTTTTAAGTGCTCCATGACAGCTGTTACTGTAGACCATCCCTCTTACTGGGCATTCTGGGGCGTGCTGCCAGCCTGACCTGCGTGCCTGTACCTGTGTGA
>NW_005216348.1:0-211 GCF_000412655.1 Myotis brandtii
TGTGCAGGGTTTTGGAAGTCATGTTCAGCTAGAGAACCCGCGTTGGCACCCAGGCAGTGGCGATCAGCGAGGGAGGCCGAAGGGCTCCTCGGGGACAAAGATGGACAAAAGTCGCCAGATGCACAGTCTCCCCTGGCATGGAGGGCCCAGACCCATAAATCCTGAGAAGGTGGAGAGACCCAGTCAGACACCAGGACCAAAAATACTTGGG
>NW_005216349.1:0-211 GCF_000412655.1 Myotis brandtii
GTCCCCAACGTTCAATGGAGTCACTGAGTGACAGTCAAAAGGGTTGTGGGCAGAGGGACAAGGACAGGGACAGCCAAGGAAGTGAACATGGAAGAAACTGGGGCCAGGGGTTCATGGGAGGTCCATGGAGCACAAGGGATTCGTGTGAGGCCAGGCTGGTACTTGGGGTCCTGGGTGGCTATTGCAGCTTCTCGGGGATGGAGGGTGCAGC
>NW_005216350.1:0-211 GCF_000412655.1 Myotis brandtii
TGCTGAGATAACCTGTTCTTATAAAAGATTCTATTCTTAGCTGTAGCCTTTCAATGAGAAATCCAGCTCTGATCTCACTCTCAGGTCATCAGGCAATGCTTGTCGTTTAACCACTGGCGAGGAGCCTGTCTCACATATGCCTGATAGTGGTTTGTGACTAAATCTTATGGAAAATAACCAAGAGGTTCTTAGGCAATGAGCTTACAAGAAT
>NW_005216351.1:0-211 GCF_000412655.1 Myotis brandtii
CAGTGCCTTTGCAATAATTGCTAATTCATTTAGTGTTCTCCTCTTGACAAATTATCTACCAAGGTATATAGCAATAACTACAGTGTGAGATGATTTCGCATAGCACCTACCAGGGGTATTTATATTTCACTAGGCAACTCTTGAAGATGGAAAATTCTTTTGCAGCTCAAACGAAAGAGGTTTTAATAGAGGATTCCCAAGTTGTGGAGAA
>NW_005216352.1:0-211 GCF_000412655.1 Myotis brandtii
TTGGAGAACAGCTGTGCTTTGGAGGCAGTCGGAGGAGAGAAGTCCCCAGAGCCCTGCCTGAGCTGCTCCAGGAGCTGGAAGCTTTCTGAGGAATGTGTAGGAGTGTGCACACAGCCCCTGGTCACGGCTGACACACACCACACACTCACAGGCAGACACGGAGTCACGCAGACACACACACCAATACCCTCTCTGCCTCCCTCCCTCCCTT
>NW_005216353.1:0-211 GCF_000412655.1 Myotis brandtii
GATTTCACTCACATGTGGGACATGAAACTGAAACTCAGAAGCACAGAAAACAGTATGGTGCTTACCAGAGGAAGAGGGTTAGGGGGGTAGGGGTGAAGGGGGGCAAATCTTTGGTGATGGAAAATTATATGACTTTGGGTGGGCACTCAATGTAATATACAGATCATGTATCATAGAAATGTATACTTGATATCTATATGATGATATTAAC
>NW_005216354.1:0-211 GCF_000412655.1 Myotis brandtii
TCTGGTGTTTGACATGCCAATCTATTTTCCAACCCAGCACTAGATCATGTGCTTATTCTACTTAGTGTTTCTGCTTAGGCAATACCAGAGGTTTGAAGGCTTTTCTATACCTGACTCATATATTTAAAGTTCTACACATAATCTAAGACCCAACTCAGATGTTCCCTCTTCTGCGAAACCTTCTCTGATCCCTCAGGCAAATTAAATGAAA
>NW_005216355.1:0-211 GCF_000412655.1 Myotis brandtii
AGTCAGTCAGAGAAAGACAAGTACTATATGATTTCACATAAATGTGGAATCTAATCAATAAAATAAACTAACAGAGAACAGACGGTCAGCTGTTCAGGGGTGGCGGAGGCTGGGTAAGAATGATGAAGGAATTAAGCAAAAAATAAAATTTATAAACACAGACAACAGTACGGTGATTACCAGAGGAAAGCGGCATGGAGGAAGGTAGAAA
>NW_005216356.1:0-211 GCF_000412655.1 Myotis brandtii
AAGTTTATATACACCTCTCTATTTGCACTGTTTTAGGTGCTCTTGAAGATAAGGGACTAAGTCTTATTTATTTATTTATTTATTTATTTAGGACCCCCTTAACATCTAGAGTAGAACTCATGCATTGGTATTGCCCAATAAATATCTGCCAGATTACTGAACTCTGAGGAGGAGTTAGTATTAAGAAGATAATTTAAATACTTGACCATTT
>NW_005216357.1:0-211 GCF_000412655.1 Myotis brandtii
CCTTTCCTGCTCCCTCATAATCTCCTTTCCTCCCTCCATGGATGAGGACCATTCACAAATATCCTGATGAAGCTTAGCATGCGGAGGAACAAGACTTTTGCTCCGAAGTGGAGTGTAGGGGGCATGGACGCAACGTCTCACTTGGTTGGTAGAAACAACTAAAGAATATGTACTATTTTGTTTCACATGCCTGCCATTTTTGTTGTTTTGA
>NW_005216358.1:0-211 GCF_000412655.1 Myotis brandtii
CCCTTTGGTCCACAGGCCTATCCTCTATCCACTGAGTAAAACTGGCTAGGGTTAAATACTGATTTTTTTAAATCACATAGGGTTTGAGTATGAGTATATTAAGACTTGACTTGGGGTGGTGAACATACAACACAGTGTACAAATAATGTTCTTTAGAAATGTGCACCTGAAACTTGTATAATTTTGTTAGCCAGTGTTACCCCAATAAATT
>NW_005216359.1:0-211 GCF_000412655.1 Myotis brandtii
CCAATTTGCATGTTTCTCTTTTATTAGTGTAGAGGAGCAGCCCGGGCCTCCTCGGCTGCAGTTGGTGGGGACCCAGGGCTCCCCGAGGACGCAATGCAGGTGTCTCCATACAGTGACACACCCCCAGACCAGGCGCCTGAACGACGGGCATTTACTCTCTGATGGTCCCGCAGGTCTGAGATGGAGGGAGAAGAGGAGAGGGAGAGAGAGA
>NW_005216360.1:0-211 GCF_000412655.1 Myotis brandtii
TGTTTATCTTCTGATGTGCAGGGCTGCACAGTGGCATTGGCCAGTAGGATGGCAAGCTTAGAGGTTCATTCTACATAAGCAATAGGGAGAGGCCAACATGGTCCCCTGGGCTGGGCCACAATGACCCCATATGTGCTTCTCTGGGCCAGTGTGGAAGGGAGAGGTAGCAGGGATTCATAAATACCTCTTCTGTTCAGGTTCCTCTCAGGGT
>NW_005216361.1:0-211 GCF_000412655.1 Myotis brandtii
AATCTTTATCTGACATCTCTAAATGGGCAGCAAAATCACTATATGCATTACACATTTTCATTTAAACTGCTAGTTTAATAACTGGTTGTGTTTGTGTTAAAATGATTAAGGTATAGTCAGTAAAAACTATCAGCTAGTTCTTCAATTAACAGAGTAAGAGAGTAATTTTAGTTGAAGACATAAATATCTAAACAAAGTAGGCTGCATTTAT
>NW_005216362.1:0-211 GCF_000412655.1 Myotis brandtii
GGGCCATTGGCAGGTCCCAGGATGGAGGGGTGGACGGTCCTAGGCCTTCCGGGTGGAGGCACTCCTGCTTCATGGCAGCAGCGCCCAGGCTGCAAGGGCCTCAACCACCCTCACTGGGATGGGCATCCTAGGCAGGGAATGGGAGCAGGATGGCAGCAGGGAGGCGGGGGAAGGGGGCAGCGAACACCTGGCCAGGGCTGAGCCCTGGGCT
>NW_005216363.1:0-211 GCF_000412655.1 Myotis brandtii
GGAGAACCAGGATAGGTCGGGCAGTGAGGGGGGCAGTGCCCGCGCCCCCGAAGACAGCGGTCAGATGAGGGATCAGACAGCGACCCGCGTCCAGGAAGAGGAGGCCCTGGGGTCGAACAGTCGGACAATGAATCTCTGCAGCCTGGAAGGAGCCCCTGGTCCGGCTCGGAGGTAGACTCTCGTCCCGCTTCCCCGAGTGCTGAGTCAGAGC
>NW_005216364.1:0-211 GCF_000412655.1 Myotis brandtii
TACTCAAGTATTTATTTAAAATACGGATCTATTATTATGGAGATAGAAAATGACCTTTTTCTTGTACAAGAAAATAGTAGATAGGTATTTCATGAAGCCATTACTTCTGCAGGGTAACTTAAAAACCAATCATACTATTTTTTTAAGAAAAAAGTCCCTAAAATTTTGCCAACCGAAAAGAAAAAGTCTTGTGTAGATTTACTATAATACA
>NW_005216365.1:0-211 GCF_000412655.1 Myotis brandtii
ATTACATGCCTCTCTCCGGAGCCGGGGTGTAATTGCCAAGGCCTTCTCCGTTTGGGGTGATACTGTGTATTTAGGGGACTCTCGAGCAGGCCCTGTTCCCTCTCTCCCCCTCTCCACGCCCCCCCGAAGCTTCTAGCTTGTCTCTGAAAGGGGTCCCCACCGCCCCGCACTGACCATCAACAGCGGCCTCATTAGGAACCGCTGCCTACCG
>NW_005216366.1:0-211 GCF_000412655.1 Myotis brandtii
CTTTTTTGCAGATTTTATGATAAAGTGATTAATATTAGTTGCTGACTTTCAAGTATAAAAATAGTGTTATGAAGTCAGGGGTACGATAGCTTGATTGTATATATCGTTCTCATCAGCCATCCTGCCTGAAACTCAGGAAAGACAGCGTTCCTGGTTGTGAAATGTGAGTACACCTGAGAAGTATCTTGTCCTTATCTGGCAACCCAGGTGG
>NW_005216367.1:0-211 GCF_000412655.1 Myotis brandtii
TAGTTAGTCCTCCTTTATCCACGGTTTCACTTTCCACGGTTTCAGTTACCTGTGGTCAACCACAGTCCAGAGATATTAAATGAAAAATTCCAGAAATAATAGTAAATAGGATTTAAATTGCACCCATTCTGAGTAGTGTGATGAAATCTCAGCGCCATCCCATCCACAACGGGCATCATCCCTTTGTCCAGCGCGTCCGTGCTGCGTATGC
>NW_005216368.1:0-211 GCF_000412655.1 Myotis brandtii
TTGCCACTGGTGTGTACATATTAGACCTGCAGGGGACCGAGGGAGGCTGATGCCAGTGGGTAGGAATGACACATGGGTGTGCAGGCTGGGGGTCCACAGACTTGTTCTGTTTGAGGCTCTTTGTATCGTGGATAAGAGCCAGAGGTGGGAGAGAAGAAGTACAGGCTAAGCAGCGACTGGTTCTTTCTTTGCTGCTGGGTTGCAACATAGA
>NW_005216369.1:0-211 GCF_000412655.1 Myotis brandtii
TTCAATAAAGTAAGTTTCTATGGCATTTGAAGATTTTAAAAAAAGGACATCCTTCACAAGAATGTTAAAAACAAAAACAATTAAAAAGTTAGATGTATGAACTTCTGTATGAATATTTATCACCCAGTTCTGAAGCATTGACTTTGATTTAATAATATGTTTAAAGCACTTACTCCTTGCTGTTCTAAGCAGTGCTATCACTACCACAAAT
>NW_005216370.1:0-211 GCF_000412655.1 Myotis brandtii
CTTCATTGCAGCAGGTTGGTATTTAATGCACAATTCATTTATGAGCCCTCGGACCAGGATCCTCTCTCAGTCACTCCTCGGCTCCGATCTGAACTTGGCCTGAATGAATGTGATTCAACCTCCTCCAATGTCTCCATGGGATTCTTCATCCCTGAGGAATGTTACCTGTGAGACCGTGAACATGGCACACATTCCATGAGCAACAAATCAA
>NW_005216371.1:0-211 GCF_000412655.1 Myotis brandtii
AAGATTTTTCAAAAATAAAAATCTGATCATGTTATTGTTTCTGGTAGTATAACATTCAAATTAGTTGCTGGTTTGACAAACATAATTCTCAATTATCTAGCCCATTTATCTCTCTACCTTCTATCTTGCCCTTCCAGTCATTGCAAATTACTTGCCATCTTTGGAATCGCAGATGTTAGTTTCAAGATTTTATACTTAGATATTCTATATT
>NW_005216372.1:0-211 GCF_000412655.1 Myotis brandtii
TTTGTAAAATAGAATAACGGTCCTGCTATTCTGCTTCGGAAACTGTGGTGGTTGCCATTCTCTCTGGACTGTATAGGGGACAGGATCTGCTGCAGACTCAGCACTGTGACTAAGATGTACCATTGCCAGAGACTAAGATGTACCACTGCCAACAGCAGGACAGTGGTCTTTCAGGACTCCTTCAAGAGTTAGCACAAGACATTCCCTGGGG
>NW_005216373.1:0-211 GCF_000412655.1 Myotis brandtii
CTACACCGGCCAGGGCTCTTTGCACTTTTTTAATGTGGCTATGAAAAATTTTAAATTGCGTCTGTGGCTTGCATTTCTGTTGGACTGGCAGAGGCGGAGACTGGGAAATCTGGAGTTTGGAGGGGGCATGAGTGTCTCGTAGAGGGTGGGCAAGGAAGGCCTCTCGGAAGAGGTGATGTCTGAGAGCTCTTGACTGAAGGGGGGAGTGAAA
>NW_005216374.1:0-211 GCF_000412655.1 Myotis brandtii
TTATCTTCTCTGTCATTTCACCTTCCTCTGCCTCCCTGGGGCATGTGCCCCTCAGGCTGGCCTTCTGCTGATCATAACACCCGAGAACCAATACCAGGAGGAGGAGAAGATTTCAAGTGCCAGGCAGAACCCTTGACAATGCCCTCCTGCACTGATAAAAGTAAACTGATCAGAACTTCATTCCCCGGAGTAACGTACATTTGGACCTTTA
>NW_005216375.1:0-211 GCF_000412655.1 Myotis brandtii
CGCCGGCAGGCCCGGGCGCTGTGCTGGGCTCAGGGAAGCGCCTCCCAGGACCTATACCAACATGAGAGCAAACCCCAGGGAACTCGGGGTGGGGGTCATGGGCCCGCGGCCAGGCTGGGGGTGCCCAGGGAGGATCCCTGAGGAGGCTGCAACGAGCAGACACGGGCCGGCCACAGGGCGCCTCCTGCTCCAAAGAGCCCCGGTCCATCGA
>NW_005216376.1:0-211 GCF_000412655.1 Myotis brandtii
CCAATAGAACAACCACTAATCCCAAAAAATGCAAACAGCAAACACCCACAGATGAATGCAAACTACAAACAACAACTGATAACAAGCAAGGAGAGGAGAAACAGAAGTAAAAAACAAACAAGAACAAAAACAGAAAAAAGAGAAACACTCTCACAAACAAGCACAAAAGAAAATCCAGTCTAATCAACAATCAAGCAAACAACAACAATAG
>NW_005216377.1:0-211 GCF_000412655.1 Myotis brandtii
TGTGGGGGCTCAGATCTGTCCTCTTAACACCCTGACAGTGCCCATGGTTGTCTCCTGGAGCTGCTCGTGGTACTGTGCACTGTTCCCCACGAATACACCCATGAGGGAGATGCTCCAGGCAGCTACTGGCAGGTCTGAGTCCATTCCCCGTGCTTGGAGATTCTGAGGGAGGAGTCCCTGGATAATTCTGCAGAGGTTTGAGAGGCTGGGT
>NW_005216378.1:0-211 GCF_000412655.1 Myotis brandtii
AAGTAGAATCGCCGGGTCATACAGAGAAAGACAAAAACCATATGATCTCACTGACACGTGGAATCTAAAGAACAAAACAGATTAACAAACACAACAGAAACAGGCTCATAGATACAGAGAACAAGCGATGGTTGCCAGAGGGACTGAATGAAAGAGGTGAAGGGGTTAAGAAGTAGATGGATCCTAGCCAGTTTGGCTCAGTGGATAGAGC
>NW_005216379.1:0-211 GCF_000412655.1 Myotis brandtii
CTGTGCCCAATGACAGGAGTGCTGTGTTGGTGTCCCTGTCCCCCAAGGGTGTTCCTCCAGTGTTTTCCCTCAGCCCAATGCCGCCCTGGTATGTCCACCTCCACCGTCACCATTGCCATGTCCCCAGTGCCTTTTGAGGGAGGAATGTGCTGGTGCATGCCTCACCCCAGAGCCTGGGCTCATGTCCCTCAGAGGTCTTTCCCCATCTCCC
>NW_005216380.1:0-211 GCF_000412655.1 Myotis brandtii
CTCTCCCTCTCCCTTCCTCTCTAAAATCAATTTTAAACAAGCATAGTAAGGGAATATTATAAACAAATCCATGCCAATAAATTAAACAAATTATATAGACCTATTCCAGAAAAGACACATACTTTTATTCATTCTATCAATTAATACTATTTGACAATTATATGCCTACTAGCCGCCCGATGCACAAAATTCATGCAAGAGTTGGCCTTCC
>NW_005216381.1:0-211 GCF_000412655.1 Myotis brandtii
ATGAAGTATTTGTGATATTCATGGCGGTAATTACACAAAGTTACTTATATAACATTGTTATAATGTTATGAACTAGTTAACAGGTGCATGCATCCTGTCTGGGGACCAGACCCGCAACCTGGGCATGTGCCCTGACCGGAAAACTGAACCAGCGACCTTTCAGTGCTTGGGCCAATGCCCAACCAACTGAGCCACACCAGCAGGGCTTAGT
>NW_005216382.1:0-211 GCF_000412655.1 Myotis brandtii
TCACCGGTGCCACCACTGTAAAAACACGTGTCACGCATGGTGCTGAACACGCCCACACGTGCGCACACTCGGTGACCCAGGTCCCACGCCCCCCAACAGGAACGGGTGCTTTCCCACCGAAACCAGGCACAAGACCGTCTGCAGCGGCTATACTCCCACACCCGCCAACCACCAAACGGGAAGACTCGTCACGGGGTATTCACACCGTATT
>NW_005216383.1:0-211 GCF_000412655.1 Myotis brandtii
TGCCTCTCCCTTCCGCTCTGAAATCAATAAAAATATATACTTTTTAAACGTAGAAGAGTTAGCAAAATGTTTCCCAATCTATAGGAAGGCAATCTGCTTCTAATTCTGTGTCTGATCCTGATTCCCAATAAGGACAAAAAAAAGATGCATTTGCCAAATAGAAGGCTACATACAGTATACTAAGAGAGTTTTAATCTGTTTTGGTAACCTT
>NW_005216384.1:0-211 GCF_000412655.1 Myotis brandtii
TAAGATGATTGTATATTTAGGTCACAGTATGAAAGAAAGAAGGATCTTGTACATGTAGGGGGGGAGGGAGGGAGACTGGAAACGAAATAAAGTAAGACAAGAACATATAAAGTGTGGAAGCAGGCAAACCAGCCAGAACCTATCTCACCCTTTGCTAATAGCAGTTTTCCAAAGTCACATTATGTCTTTCAAAGCAAAGGTGGCTAAAAAC
>NW_005216385.1:0-211 GCF_000412655.1 Myotis brandtii
ATTTCAGTAAAATGCAGGTCTTTCCTCTGGGGAGTGGTGGGCATTCTGCAAATCAACCTAGACTACAGATAATGTAACCCTATTAAAATGTATTTTTAAGTTGAAGACAGATTAAATGAAACTTTTGATATTTGGATATTTTTTTATTTCATAAGACCTTTAAAGCAATTAATAAATGTTACCAACAATTGATCCATTTTTCTTATTCACA
>NW_005216386.1:0-211 GCF_000412655.1 Myotis brandtii
TTTCACTTACATGTGGAATCTAAAAAGCAAAATAAATGAACAGGCAGGACAGACGCAGTCTCACAGATACAGAAACATTTTGATGGTTGCCAGTTGGGAGGAGACTTGAGGAATGGGTGAAAGGATTAAGAAGTACAAATTGGTAGTTATAGAATATTCATGGAGATATAAAGAAAAGCATAGGGAATATAGTCAATAATATTATAATAAC
>NW_005216387.1:0-211 GCF_000412655.1 Myotis brandtii
AAGTAACAGGAAGACGAGAGAGTGTTATTTCCTGGAAGTCAAGGAAAGAAGTTGTTTCAGGGTGGAGCTCAACGGGGCTAAATCCTGCTGAAATCTCTAGTCAGGCTCTACTGTGTGACTTCAATGAACCCGTGACCAGAGAAAGAGTATTTTTAGCAGAAATGAGGGCTACAACCAGGTTGGGATGGCTTAAGTAGTGCATCAGAGATGT
>NW_005216388.1:0-211 GCF_000412655.1 Myotis brandtii
AAAAGTTATACTCAAGTCTTAACCCCTGGAACTTATGGAAACAGGGTCTTTGTGATGTAACCAAGTTAAGGTCATACTAGACTAGGGGATCCTTATAAAAAGAGAGAAATCTAGACGCACTGAGATAAGAAGGCCATGCGACAATGGAGGCAGAGACTGGCGTGGTGCCGGAATGCCAGGGATTGCCAGCAACCACAGAAGACCGGAGAGA
>NW_005216389.1:0-211 GCF_000412655.1 Myotis brandtii
CTAGAGCGCTTCCCTGCCCTCTCTGAGCATGCTGAACCTCCCAGGACCTCAATGTGCTCATCAATCCAGAAACCCTCTGAAACCTGCTGTTTATGGTTTTTCATGGACTCGTGATGGATTATGTCACTGGTCATTGGGGATTATGGCAATGTCCAACCTCTCCCAAGAGGGTAGGGGTAGGGAGTGCTGACAGCTCCAATCCTCTAATCAC
>NW_005216390.1:0-211 GCF_000412655.1 Myotis brandtii
TATCCAAAATGTTCAAAGAACTCAAAACTCATTAAAAAATAGGCAAAGGGTCCCACAAATGCCTCACCAGAGAAGATACGCAGATGGCAAATAAGCATATGAAAAGGTGCTCAATATCCCATGTCACCAGGGAACTGCAAAGTAAAACCGTGAGCTACCACTGCTCACTGTCAGTGGCTAAAGTTCAACACTGCACCTCCCAGGGCTGAGG
>NW_005216391.1:0-211 GCF_000412655.1 Myotis brandtii
TTACTCTGTAATATAGTCCATACAAGGAAAGCAGGATAAATGCTTGATTATTTTCCTTGAAATATTTTCAAATAATAATTTGGTGTCCTAGCAGCATCCGAAGGAAACCAGTGAGCATGTTTTTGTTTGTTTTGTTTTTGAGCATCATTACAAATTAATGGGTCTTATATACGTATGCTTCATTCTATTGACAAATTGGACTCATGGGAAT
>NW_005216392.1:0-211 GCF_000412655.1 Myotis brandtii
ATACCTTTTTAACAAAAAAATAGTAAATGTGGAGATGTGACAAGACAAAGGGCAAGGAGTTTGGTCTGGGGCAGTAAACTATGAGAAGGTGACTAGGGAGTATGTGGGGAAGTGAATGCATGAGTAGGGCTCTTGTATAAGGAATATTGTATAAGGCTATTGTATAAGGGCTATCATATAAGAGCTATCATGCAAGGGCTATTGTATAAGG
>NW_005216393.1:0-211 GCF_000412655.1 Myotis brandtii
ACCATCACTATTTTTCATATTTTAACCATTTTAAGTTTACAGTTTAGTGGCATTAAGTCCCTTTACTTTGTTGTCCAACTATCACCACTATTTATCTCTAGAATGTTTTTTTTTTCATCTTGCAAAAACGGAAATGCTGTACCCATTAAACAGTAACTCAATAACTTCCCTTTCCCCCCCTCCCTCAAGCTCCTGATAACCACCATTCTAA
>NW_005216394.1:0-211 GCF_000412655.1 Myotis brandtii
TCTGCAGACTGATGCTCTATCCACTGAGGCAAACTGGGTAGGGCTAAAAAATATTTTTAAAACAAAAGGGAGCCCAGCCCTAGCCAGTTTATTCATTGCTAGCAAAATCAAGTATAAATAAGACTAAGAACGAGGTGGCGAACATATTACTGGGAGAGGAAACCTAGGTTCTTGTTTCCTTGAGGGAAAGATTTCCATCAAGTGACAAAGT
>NW_005216395.1:0-211 GCF_000412655.1 Myotis brandtii
AAAAGGCCCTACAGTGACCTGTGATGCACAGCAAACACTGTGTAACGCACGCTCCTAAGGGAGTGGAGCCTTCTGGGCTTTGGGTGGTCGGCGGGCATGAATGGGGTCTCCGTCACCCGACCCGGCTCCGGAACCACAGAAAGGCCACGCAGTCGCTCATGTCCCCTCTCCAATGCTACAGGACAAAAAGGCAGTTTCCTGGAACATGTTC
>NW_005216396.1:0-211 GCF_000412655.1 Myotis brandtii
GATGTGTAGGAGATGGCACCTTTGTAGGCAACCATCACGGGCAGATGGGTGGCGGGGATGGGGGGCCGTTGCCCGTGTCAGGGAAACCTTGCTGCGAATGACAGTTGGGTTCATAGGTCTGTTTTTTCTCAAAGAGGGTTGCTTAGCTTTGAAAAGCTATCGTCCCTGCCACCTGTGCAGTGTAGGCAGCCGTGAAGTGTGCCACATTATT
>NW_005216397.1:0-211 GCF_000412655.1 Myotis brandtii
GCCGCTCTCGGGCCCCGGGTATTTACCCTCGCTGCTGGCCCCGCGGTACTACAGTCAGAGGCCCTCCGCTACACCCCAGAAGAAGAAGAAGATCTACTTAAAAGGCCAGAAAAATACCATAAGGACAAACTCGGGGTTTGGAGGACCACGGGGGAAAAGATGGTGGTGCCGAGGGAAGCGGCCACCGCCTACCTCCAACAACTACATCGTC
>NW_005216398.1:0-211 GCF_000412655.1 Myotis brandtii
TGCTATTAGTTTTAACTACAGGAGTGATACATGGATACGTTTTTGTTTTAAAACAGTGCGAGGCTACAAATAAACTCAGGTCCCTAGAGCCACCCCACCCCACCTTGGTCTCCTACCCAGAGGTGACTTCTATTACCAGTTATTTGTGTATTTCCTCTAGAATTTTTTTTAAATGCATTTGTGTGCACACATATAAACATAATGGAAAGAT
>NW_005216399.1:0-211 GCF_000412655.1 Myotis brandtii
CGAAGGGATCCAGCGAGGAAGACGGGACTCATTTCACAGACCTGCCCTCAGAGGGAGGTGTGGGCAGGTGGCCCAGCCGGGGCAGATGCAGTCGCCAGGCACTAACAAGGGCCTAGGAAGAGAGCGCCCGTGCACTTCTCTGTCTCGCAAACAGTGTTCAATAGCCCTCAGCATCTTGGGCTTAAACATTTTTGAGCCCCAAGACCTCAGC
>NW_005216400.1:0-211 GCF_000412655.1 Myotis brandtii
TCATTCAAACTTTTTGCCACAATGATATTTCATTTTTATCTTTTACAAAGTTGGAAGCAAGTTTATTGGAGCTGAAATTTCACTACGGAGATTCATCTTATCTTATCCTCTTAAAGGGGATTTTTTAAAATCTTGATCTAATAGAAAAATTCTAACTAATTGAGGATTATGAAATTGCAACCCCTGCTGTAGGCTAGGGCTATACCTTTGT
>NW_005216401.1:0-211 GCF_000412655.1 Myotis brandtii
CCCATGCCTTCCAACCCTTCCAACATACGATGATCTTAAAAAAGCGGGGAGTCTGGGGGTGCAGGTAGTGAGCACACAGCTCATTCACATGGTGATTCATGAGAGCTGTGGGAGCAGGGGTGCGGCTCAGCTACGGAGGGGCAAGGGCAAGTGGAAGGCCGGCACGCCCAGTCCGCAGCCCTGTGTGCTCAGCCAGGTAGAGCAGCAATTA
>NW_005216402.1:0-211 GCF_000412655.1 Myotis brandtii
TGAGGCCACATGTGCCTGTTTTTAAGCTCTGTTGCCGTGTATTTGACAATGAGATGGTAAGCTATCTAATGCACGTCGTGGTGGCGTGGTCTGCGCACATTGTGAGGAACTCCCACAGCTGGTTAGTGAACGCCGCCACCTTGCAGCTTGTCCTTCGGTTTGGAGGGCATTGGCGGGCATTGTGTGTGTGTGTGTGTGTGTGTGTGTGTGT
>NW_005216403.1:0-211 GCF_000412655.1 Myotis brandtii
AATACTATGAACAACTCTACTCCAACAAATTGGACAATCTAGAAGAAATGGACACATTCTTAGAAAAATGCAAGCTTCCAACTCTATCAGGAAGAATTAAAAAAATCTGAATAGGCAGATAACTACCAATGAAATTAAAGCAGTAAGTAAAAATCTTCCAGCAAACAAAAGCCCTGGTCTGGACTGCTTTACAGAGAGTTTTACCAAACAT
>NW_005216404.1:0-211 GCF_000412655.1 Myotis brandtii
TTGGAATATTGTGCTATACCAGTGAAAGGATATGTATTATATAATGCAATGCATAAACTATTTCAAAACTGTAAATTAAAAAGTAAATATGCAAACTACAGTGGACACACTTTTGGAGTGGCCATCAGTATCTCTACATTCCACTGTTCATGCCCTTGTGTTATCCCCTCCCTTGGAGTGTAAGTGGGACCTTCCACTTGCTTCTAATCAA
>NW_005216405.1:0-211 GCF_000412655.1 Myotis brandtii
GGCGGCCAACCTCCCGAGTCCCTCCCCCAATCCCTCCCCCTGGCCGGCAGGCCCCAATTGGTCCACCACCCACCCACTGTGGTGGCAGTTGGCCCCTTCCCCTGGCCTGCTGGCCTTGATCACCTGATTGGGGCCAGGTCCCGGGCTGGGATGGGGAACCAGGGGTGTGTGGCAGTGGATGCAGGTGGCGAGGGAAGGAGGAGGCAGGGAG
>NW_005216406.1:0-211 GCF_000412655.1 Myotis brandtii
ATCCAAAGGAGATGAGACAAATAGAGAGCTCAAAGTTTTTTTAAAAGAATGTGTGTCTCCAGACGTTGTTAAATAATGCCCTGACCTAGTCCCCTTGACAATATTAAACTCGGTATGCATGCAGACTGTAGGAAGTAGGGAAAAGGAAGAAGCAAAGATGTTGAAGGGAGATGAACAAAGGTGATATGATTTTTGAAACAGAGTGAAGAAG
>NW_005216407.1:0-211 GCF_000412655.1 Myotis brandtii
GATTTGCTGAATTGATACCCAGTGTTTGTGTTATTAGGGCTGTAAAGACTGCTCACAGCTGAGCCATGTGGGGTACTGTGCCTGCCGTTCCTCCTTGTGAGGGGGGCGGGGGCGGCTCGCCACCCCGAGTGCAGACCTGTCCCCGCGCCCTGAGCCTCTGTGGTCGGCCTCTCCGGAGAGCACGCCTGCCGCTCTGGGAGTTTTATTCTCA
>NW_005216408.1:0-211 GCF_000412655.1 Myotis brandtii
TCCTGGTCCTAACCTGTGAGCTTGGCTGTCCTGGCACGGGGGTTAGTCACCAACTGAATGACTTAGCTATGGTCACTGCCACAGAGCATGAGAATGGACATGTCTTTTAGTTTCAGGTCACCAACTATGTTCCCCGGGGCCAGAAGTTGAAACAAAGCCATACAGAAGTGATGTTTTAACCTCAAGAAGCTTGTAAAGGCAGTTTAAGATC
>NW_005216409.1:0-211 GCF_000412655.1 Myotis brandtii
GAGATTTCCAGAGGGGACTGCTAATGTTCTTGATCTGAGTGCCGGTTACATGAGTATGTTCATGTGTGAAAATCATTCCAGCTATATTTATATGCACTTTTCTGAATCTACATATCAATAAGAGATTTTTATGATCTGCTAGTCTTTTGTATTGAAATCCTTATATAACCTCACATACTACTAGAGGCCCGGTGCACGAATTCGTGCATGG
>NW_005216410.1:0-211 GCF_000412655.1 Myotis brandtii
AAGATAAGCCTGGGACACCTTGTCAGTAAGGAATCCATCCAAGAAAACCCAGGTTGTGACAAAAGCTCTCACAAGACAGCTTGCAGAGGTCCCCACTGGCCAAAATGGGACAACAGGAGCATCGATACATAACTCAAAGGGTTGAAAATATCAACTATGCTCACGCCCATGAGCTTATAAATGATACTGCAAAAGTGATCACTTTTGGAAG
>NW_005216411.1:0-211 GCF_000412655.1 Myotis brandtii
TCCCAAAAAGGCAGCTTCAGGGTGGCAAAACTTTGATTCCTTTAGCATTCGCCCTGCTTCTAACCTTATAGGCAGTATTCCTTGCTTTAATCTCAAAGGGCCTTATGGTCTACTTTCCATTTAAACCAGTAATAATATTGGCAACCCCACTTTAAATCCATCCAGAGCACTCATACTCTTCCCACTGCCTAGTCCAGTGATGGCAAACCTT
>NW_005216412.1:0-211 GCF_000412655.1 Myotis brandtii
TTGAAAATATGTAATTTTAATCAGCTTCAATTATTATGATTAATTATAATTTAACCAGAGGTTCCTAAAAGGCAATCTGCAGACCAGTTGATCTGCTGAACGTATCAGAATTGCTTAGTCTCTGTTTCATACTTGCAGAATAGAATATTTGGGGGTAAAGCTAAGGAAGTACTATTTTAATCCTCACCCGAGGATATTTTTCCATTGACTT
>NW_005216413.1:0-211 GCF_000412655.1 Myotis brandtii
ATTCACCTGCAAATTTTTAGGGTAAAAAGGATTTTAGGGATCTAATTATGGCTGAAGGCTACTTAAACAGCAATGGCGGAAACTATGTCTGTCAACTATGTCTGTCAACGTGTTATGCATCATGCATTAATGGCCTCCACATGCTGAGCTGACAGACCAGGACGGCTATTGAGCAACCTTTGAGGAGGGAGGGGATCTTTGCATAAGAAAA
>NW_005216414.1:0-211 GCF_000412655.1 Myotis brandtii
AGAGAGGAGCTCATATTTGCTGTGGGCCTCTGAGTGCGTTTCTCATCTTAGTGCCGGCTCTTTAGTGGAGGCCTGAGCACAGCCAGCCTTACTGTCTCTGTATTTTGTTCTGGAGAGATTCATGAGATTTTGGGCAATAATGTTTGGGCACCTGGATGACAAAACCCTTGAGGAGGGGCTAAGGGTCAAGGGCATGGCAGTGAGTGAAGGA
>NW_005216415.1:0-211 GCF_000412655.1 Myotis brandtii
ATTCCACTGGCACAAAGTGAATACCCACAGAATGGCAGTTGCCATTGTATTGAAAAGCGCATTAGGCTGGAGAGCCGGGAAACTTGAATCCTCCTTTCCGTTCCTCAACTAAGAAAGCCGCCTGTGAAGCCCCTGCTCTGCATCAGGCACTGAGTCAGGCACTCTCCACAGGCCGTCTTGTCCAAGGTTTAGATGAAGCCACCAGAGTCTG
>NW_005216416.1:0-211 GCF_000412655.1 Myotis brandtii
CAGACAAACCAGCTAGGGCTAATTTTTGTTTTTGCTTAATCCCTTCACCTATGTCACCCAGCCCTCCAACTCCCCTCCCCTCTGACAGTGGATAAAAAAACTGGTACATTTAAACAATGGAATGCCACTCAGCCATCAAGAAGAAGGAAAACATACCTTTTGTGACAGCATGGGTGGACCTAGAGGGTATTGTGCTAAGTGAAATAAGCCA
>NW_005216417.1:0-211 GCF_000412655.1 Myotis brandtii
TTTCTTACAGTAATAACAATGGTAATGCCTTACAGGTGTTCAAATGTATAGTTTTTGATCTTTGCATTTTAAAGTGAACAGTTCAGTATAAAGGAAACAGAAGGAAGAATGCAAATATGTATTCCAAATGGATTGGAGAGAAAAAATACAGAAAAGAAAGAAACCAGGTTTTGTTTTAAGGTCATTGCATTGATAAACTCTTCTTCATAAG
>NW_005216418.1:0-211 GCF_000412655.1 Myotis brandtii
AACTTGATGCTTCCTTTGTTGTGATCTCCTGAGTGAGCGTCAGGAACCACTCTCATGTAGTTGAGAGTTTAAGTCGGTTATGCAGTGCTGCTTGATAACACAAGGGTTTGTTACTCTTCGTTGTTTTTATTATTGTTGGCATAGGTGGTGGTGACCATGCTTGATTATAAAATATTTGAAAGAGAAGATACAATTTGCTTTTATTATTAAT
>NW_005216419.1:0-211 GCF_000412655.1 Myotis brandtii
CTTAATCACTGTAGCTATATAATCATTCTTGAAATGGATAGACTAATTACTCTAATTTTCTTCTCCTTTTAAAAATTGTTTTAGCTATTCTATTCCTTTACCTTCTCATATAAATTTTAGAATAATCTTGTCTGTATGTATACTAGTAAATTGATTTTGCTGAGCTTTTTATCGGGGTTGCATTAAATTTGTATGCCAATTTGGGGAGAAT
>NW_005216420.1:0-211 GCF_000412655.1 Myotis brandtii
ATTTTCAATTTCGGATGAGACGCCCAACATGCAAATGTCGTGCCTGAGGCCACCCCGCTGGTGAGGGCTAATGCAGGTCAGCTTTAACCGCAGGCTCTGGGCCGCTACTCTGGGCGGCTCACTTACCCCAGCCTGGCTCCCTGGAGGAACCAATCACGACTCGGATTGAAGCACGGAGGGTGGAAAGTGCTGAAGGCATCGCTCCTGTTCC
>NW_005216421.1:0-211 GCF_000412655.1 Myotis brandtii
ATACGTGTTGGTGATGATGTAGAGAGAAAAGAGAATCCTGTGCACTGTTGGTAGTGATGTAAATTGGTGCAGTCACTATGTTAAGCAGTATGGAGGTTCCTCAAAAAGTAAAAATAAAACTACTGTATGATCCAGCAATCCCACTCCTGGTTATTTATCTGACGAAAATGAAAGCAGTAATTTGAAAAGATACACGCATGTTCATTGCAGC
>NW_005216422.1:0-211 GCF_000412655.1 Myotis brandtii
TAATTAGCAAAAGTAGTGTAATTAGATGTACACTGGAGAGTTATCAAAGAAACTGAGGTTCAGAGAGACAAGTATTATTAGGGTACATGTTGTACTATTCCAGGGAGAGGCACATGGGGTCTGGGGGATGGGAACAACTGGTCTCTAGAAATGTGTTTTCTCTTACAGGACAGGCAGATTTCATGGGACTTTCTCGGGCCTAGGTAATATG
>NW_005216423.1:0-211 GCF_000412655.1 Myotis brandtii
AATCCAGACATAGATTCTGAAGTCTGATTTAGGGGGGCAAGAATAGGGTCTTTCAATGTGACAGAGCTTGATTAGAATCAGGTAAAGATCATGACATCTAATAGTTTAGGGTTGGTAAACACAGCCAGGAGAGGATTAGAGGTGGTTTGCAAAGAGTCTTGGGTTATTAGACTAAATCTTCAAATTGATCATTTAAATGATTTTTTGGAAT
>NW_005216424.1:0-211 GCF_000412655.1 Myotis brandtii
GCTACAAAAGTAAAAAATAAAAATCATAGTTCCATGTCGAAATGATTCCCAATATTCTTAAAATTTGAAGAAATATTATTTTCCTGCTACCTGGCATATTGGGAAATGAAAGGGGAAATGATGTAGAATTGCATTTGACGAGCTGAAGACTCAATAATGAACAGCTATTTGTACATATTGGCAAATGGCACAGCATGTAAGCAGCCATTTG
>NW_005216425.1:0-211 GCF_000412655.1 Myotis brandtii
CATCTGTTCAGTGGGCCCAGAGCAGCCCCAGCCCACAGACCATGCTGCCCTGCAGGTCGGGCTGAAAACCACTGCCTTAAATTCTCTGCAGTTCAAACCCAAACTTCCCCTACAATGTTTAGGTGTCAGTAGACACAGAGGGCCCTGGAAACCAAAGCAGAGAAGAGCTAAATTATAAAAACTATCCAACTGAGAGTCAAGGAAAGTCATG
>NW_005216426.1:0-211 GCF_000412655.1 Myotis brandtii
GTTAACTTTCTCAACTTGATAGACTATCTACAAAAAATCTATAGCTAACATATTTAATGGCAATAATCTCAAAACTTTTCTGCTAAGATCAGCTACTCAATATGCAAAAGACCCAGAATAGCCAACACAATATTGAAGAACAAGAGTCAGAGAACTGACTCTACCTGACTTCACGGCTTACTATAAAACTATAGTAATCAAGAGAGGGTGG
>NW_005216427.1:0-211 GCF_000412655.1 Myotis brandtii
TGAGATTTAAGCTCTTCTACTATCTGCAGCATAAGTTAAACATGGGGTCAATCAATTCTGACAGTTATTTCAAATTCTGAAAGAATGAAATAAGAGGCCTATACAATGTAGTAAGGACTCTGGGATTCAATTTAATCTTTGCCTTAAGACATTTCCCTTGGAAAACTGCATTATTTGAAAAGTATCAAGATTTTTAATAATTCAAAACATA
>NW_005216428.1:0-211 GCF_000412655.1 Myotis brandtii
TAGAGGTGTAGGGCTGAAGTGAGGGCTCCTGCCACTGATTTGAACTTCCCACCAGTCCCAAAGGATGAGCATCTGAGACTTTAGTGTCAGCTTCATCAGATGGGGACAGCAGGGGAAGGGAGAATGGGGAGGCTTAAAAGCTCTCAAAAAATTGAATCACACTCTTTATTATAATCCTTGTTAGAACCTACCTATACAATAGACTTTTAAA
>NW_005216429.1:0-211 GCF_000412655.1 Myotis brandtii
CTGAGAAGGGTACCCACATAACATCTGGTTGTGAAAAAAGTGGGGTTGTTGTCTGCCAGGGAGAGATGTCTTGAAATATAGACATCCTCTTAAAGGGCCAATGAACAAAATTCCCTGTGCAGCCAATCACCTTGGGCACTGGCAGAGGGAGGGCAGAGTGAGCTGGAACTGTGGGAGCAGAAGCCAGGGTTGGGGGCTCTGGAGTTAGAGC
>NW_005216430.1:0-211 GCF_000412655.1 Myotis brandtii
CACATAATAAGCATTTGATAAATGGTAGCTGTTATTGTTATTAATGGCATAACACTGGCACCTGGTGGCCTCAGTTATTACAGTTCCTCCCTCAGTCATCACCTTACTCCATACATATACAAACGTGTCTTCCTGCCTCTTGGTTTTCCTCATCCTTACGCCTTCCCTCCAATTCTACCGAATTAATTTTCTTAAAATATTGCTTTCATTA
>NW_005216431.1:0-211 GCF_000412655.1 Myotis brandtii
ATACCAGTTTAAGTTCTTACAATGCACTATAGGATCTAGTTGTCTGCAAACTCTATGACCTCTTCACCACTCAGTTTTTCAGCCACACTCAGTCTCTTTTGCTCTTATTTGAACCCTGCAAGTTCGTGCCTGCTTTAGGCCTTGGAGGTGCCCTTTCCTCCACCTTGAGTGTTCCCTCAACACTTGAGATCCCTTCTTAGCAGTCTTCTTC
>NW_005216432.1:0-211 GCF_000412655.1 Myotis brandtii
TATGATGACAGAGTTCCAAGAACTGATTCCATGTACAATGTTCTCTTCCCATTCCTTCCTGACTCTCAAACTCTGTTCCCTAGACCACCATCAGCAACATTATCTGGAAACCCGTCAGAAGTACAAATTCTCAGGCCCATCCCAGACCAATTAAATTAGGAATCTCTGGGCAAAGTGTGTTTTAAAATCCCTGCCAGGTAATTCTGATTCA
>NW_005216433.1:0-211 GCF_000412655.1 Myotis brandtii
TGGAAGGACGAACCGGTTTGGTAGAGGCAAAAGAAAAGGTATGTCTGAGGCAGCAGAAACAGCTCCTCAAAGGCTTGGAGTAGCCTGGCCGGTGTAGCTCAGTGCTTGCGCGTTGACCCAGGAACCAAGAGGTCGCTGGTACGATTTCTCGTCAGAGCACATGACTGGTTTGCTGGCTTGATCCCCGGTGGGGGGCGTGCAGGAGGCAGCC
>NW_005216434.1:0-211 GCF_000412655.1 Myotis brandtii
AGCTCCGTGCCTGGAACTTAGTAGATGCTTAGCAAATGAATCTAACGTCGGAGGCCTTTGAAGTCGACATAGAGTCGCCCAGTTTGATTTTTAAGGGATAACTGCTTTTAAAAAGCTGTTAGGTGAACTCTGCGGTGGTCAATATTTGCTGTTAGTACAGCTCCTGAACGCTTTCCACCAGAATATGGGCCGAAACCAATGCATATTCTCA
>NW_005216435.1:0-211 GCF_000412655.1 Myotis brandtii
GTACTACAATAAAAGAGAAAGTTCTAGATTAGGAGCCTGGAAACACGGGCCTGGTATCACTGGCAGCTTGCCACAGGGTCTCGGTAAGTCACTTCCATTTCCTATCGGTGCAGTGCGAGAGCCATTCATTTCTGATCCTGAAATGTCCCAGTAAAAATCTCAGCCTCTCGGGAGCCTTTTCTATCCATGCCATGTGTTGGTAAACAGGAGA
>NW_005216436.1:0-211 GCF_000412655.1 Myotis brandtii
GCTTCTTGCATGTGGTGGGTCGTTTGTGTGACTGATTTGGTGGCTCTGGCTGCCCGCGAGGGCCACCCCTGGAAGCCGATCTAACAAGGTGGCTGGAGGGATGAAGACCGGGGAGGGGGCGAGGGGCAGGCCTCCGTGTCCCTCCTCGCCGCGCCGCCCACTGGAGCGCCTGGCGCAGGAATAAGCCGGGAATGGATGGCACCCAGGTGTC
>NW_005216437.1:0-211 GCF_000412655.1 Myotis brandtii
CTGAGACCTGAGCCCTGGAAGAACAGTTGCTGGGTGACGGCGAGCCAGGCAGGGTGCGCAGCGGCAGGGCCGAGTGTGGGTCGGACAGCATAGCTCCACGCAACAACTGGAACTGTCTTCATCCGTGAAACGAGGAAGCCCCGAGGGAGGGGCTCCCCCACGAACGGTGCAATAATTTGCAGGTTGCGAGAACAATAAAATGTTAACAAGT
>NW_005216438.1:0-211 GCF_000412655.1 Myotis brandtii
AGTGAGTAGTTAATGGTATGGAGGGTGTGTTTTTTTTTGGAACTAGATAGAAATGACAGTTGTACAACACAGTGAATATACAAAATGACACTAAATTAATGGGTGATTTCATGTTATTGGAATTTTACCACAATTGGAAAAAGAAAAAGAAGTTAGGCCAGACCCCAGTCTACACTGAGAAGTGGGCAGATGCTCTGAGAAATTAGTCACT
>NW_005216439.1:0-211 GCF_000412655.1 Myotis brandtii
TTGACAAGATGGGAACTGTTTAGACCTGTTCACGGTGAGTGAGAGAATGGAGGTGAGGCAGGACTTTAACCCCTTTCTTCCCAACAGAGGACCACAACACGGAGGCTGTGAGCACAAATTGTCATCGTAAAGCCCCCTGCAAACTCTCACTGCTCTTTATTTTTTATTTCATTATTTGATATTTTTATTGATTTCAGAGAGGAAGGGAGAG
>NW_005216440.1:0-211 GCF_000412655.1 Myotis brandtii
GCAGGATACTGAACACAGTCCGCTCCCAGGGCTCCAGCATGTAGAGCGCCGTCACCAGCAGGTATTGGTAGTAGAACCAGGACATCTGCTTCCAGGCCCGCGCCAACGCCATCCCCGCAGTGTGACTTCTGCGTTGCAATCCCACGTCAGTCTGTCCCGCAGGCCTCGGGTTCGTGTCCTAAAGCCCGGGCCTGGAGGCCCGCCCGCTCAC
>NW_005216441.1:0-211 GCF_000412655.1 Myotis brandtii
CACCTTGGTCTCAGACTTCCAGCCTCCGGGATGTGAGGTAATAAATGTCTGTCTTTAAGCCACCCAGCCTGTGGTCCTTTTCATGGTAGCCAGAGCAGACTACTATATTTAATCAACAAATATTTACTGAATGCAAATAACTCAAAGTCTGAGGCTAAGAAGAACCAATGCAGGGAGTCAGAATCTGGCCATGGGGACCTCATGTCAGGGA
>NW_005216442.1:0-211 GCF_000412655.1 Myotis brandtii
AGCTACCCAGCCAGGGCTCCAATTTCTTTAATAAAGAAAAAATATTAGAGGGGAAAAAAAAGATGATACTGAAACATATCAAAAGTTAATGGTGGTGAGAGCATTTTAGATCTTGCTTACTAGCAATGTCATCAGTTTGGCTGAAATAAACTCTTATAAAAAATTATTTTTTTATAAGTCAACAGTGGCTATCTCTGAGTAGTAAGATTTA
>NW_005216443.1:0-211 GCF_000412655.1 Myotis brandtii
GTGTCCTAACATGTGGTCTATCCTAGAAAATGTTTCAGGTGCACTTGAATATATATTCTGCTGCTTTTTTTTTCTCTTATTGGTGTGTTTCAAAGTGAAAAAGTTTTAAAATTTGATGAAGTAAATTTTATCAATTTTACTTTCATAAATCATGCTTTTAATCAGTTATCAGTTACTAAGATTTTTCTGTTATATTTTCTTTTGAAATTTT
>NW_005216444.1:0-211 GCF_000412655.1 Myotis brandtii
TATCTTAATTTGTTCTATAAAGCTTCTCTCTCCCCTTAATCCCACCTGTCTCCCTACCATTCTCTCCTCTCCAAGCCAGCAAGGCCTCCTCTGTGGGACTGTTGTGCTCCTGTTTTCCAGATTCAAAGCAGGTGCATGTGAGCGCTGAGATCGTATTGCATCCTTGTCATAGATGCGAGGGTGGGGTGCTTGGAACTGCGGTTCCTCTCTT
>NW_005216445.1:0-211 GCF_000412655.1 Myotis brandtii
TATCTTAATTTGTTCTATAAAGCTTCTCTCTCCCCTTCATCCCACCTGTCTCCCCACCATTCTCTCCTCTCCAAGCCAGCAAGGCCTCCTCTACGGGACTGTTGTGCTCCTGTTTTCCAGATTCAAGACAGGTGCATGTGAGCACTGAGATCATATTGCATCCTCGTCATAGAGGCGAGGGTGGGGTGCTTGGAACTGCGGTTCCTCTCTT
>NW_005216446.1:0-211 GCF_000412655.1 Myotis brandtii
GCTGAAGCAGCCTCTCCGCCAGCACTGGATTAGCTCTGCCTACTCCAGCCAGCCTTTTGCACCGAGCCGAAAGGAGATCGAAGCTGCCACCATCTAAAAGCAAAAGACCAAAGCCTGAATCAGAGATGTTTACCTTTGGCCTTGACCTCCCACCCCAGACCTGCTTGCTGCTTAGACTTTTTTTTTTTAAATCCTCACCTGAGGATATTTT
>NW_005216447.1:0-211 GCF_000412655.1 Myotis brandtii
AGAAGAAGAAGGAGAAGATTATGATGAAGGAGAAGAAGATGGACGAGGAGATGATTATGATGAGGAAGAAGATGATGATGAAAATGAACATGAAGATGGAGAAAATAGAGGAGAAGATTATGATGAGGAAGAAGATGAGGAATATGAAGAAGGTGAAGAAGAAGAAGAAGAAGGGGAAGGAGAAGAAGGAGATGATGATGATGATGATGAT
>NW_005216448.1:0-211 GCF_000412655.1 Myotis brandtii
ATTTCAAATTTATCCTTGCTTGTGAGTATGTAAGTAAGTAAATTATGCTCCAATAATATAAGTGATCATCTCTTGGCAAGGGGATTTTGTTGGATTATTGTTAGGGTTTTGGCCTGTAATTTGGGTTGTGAAAGAATTCACAAAGAATTCACAACTGAAAGAAAAGATGGATAGAGAGAGAAATTTTATTTTACTTTTCCTGAAGGGAAAG
>NW_005216449.1:0-211 GCF_000412655.1 Myotis brandtii
CTGGCTCAGGGCTTCTCATGAGGTTGCCGTCAAGCTGCAGACTTGGCTGGGATGGAGCTTCCACTTGGGAGTTCACGCCTATGGTTGTTAGGACGAGACTTAAGTTCTTCACTACATGGGCCTCTCCGTGGCAAGTGATGCATGGGGGTGGGAGGAGAGAGACCAAGATGGAAGTGTTAGTTTTTTCATAACAATCTCAGAGTGTCATAGC
>NW_005216450.1:0-211 GCF_000412655.1 Myotis brandtii
AAATCTAACTGTGAACCCATCACAGCTCCAGCAGTAAGGAGCTGAGCCACGTGACTGCTTCTGAAACATCCACACCATGTGGGAATGTCCTCACCGGTTCTCCCATTGCCAGCAGGTGGGCTCTGTGAAGACAGCCTGAGCTGTGTCACCTTACTACACTTCCAGCAGCTCACAGAGGTTTCCTCAACTGTCTCCCCTCTTCTAGGCTCAG
>NW_005216451.1:0-211 GCF_000412655.1 Myotis brandtii
ACTATTTGTAAGTATAATAGTTATTGCCAAGAAATAGTTCCACATTTGGGGATAATAGTGTCACCTGATATTGCATGATGGTTGACAAAAATAAAGCCCTTGTCGTTATTTCTACTCTAGCAATACAGTCCAGATGCCATAAGCTCTTTCTCAGAGTGTTTCACAGGACTCATGTCCTGTGGTGTGTTCCCTCCAAATAGGAATTGGTGGT
>NW_005216452.1:0-211 GCF_000412655.1 Myotis brandtii
CGGGCTCCGCCGGGGTCGCTGCACCAGCACCCACACTCCGTAGATTTTCCAAGTGGACCCGCGAGGCCCCCATTTACACACGCCCCGAGGTCTGAGCTTGAGTAATGGATTGCGCTTTGCAAAGCAGCCCGGCGGCGTTGGCCTGCGAGAGATCCATCCACGCAAGACCACCGCCGCCCGGCTGGGCCCCGAAGCCGCTCTCCCGTTGGCG
>NW_005216453.1:0-211 GCF_000412655.1 Myotis brandtii
TTTTTTTTTTATTGCTGAACAACATTTTATTGTACCACATTTTGTTGGTCTATTGGTTGATGAATGTTTGGGTTGTTCCTTCATTTTTTCCTAATAATAAAATAAGGAAGACTGCCTCTTACTGAGAGCTCAGACTGTGTCACCAGCTGTGTAAACACGTCACAAACTGAGGCAAGGGACCTGCTGTCTCATTTTTCAAGGACCACCCCCC
>NW_005216454.1:0-211 GCF_000412655.1 Myotis brandtii
TCAGAAAATTGGAAGAAGGCCCATCCTACTTCCTTAGATAACTTATAAGAATTTTTAAGCATGTACAGTATAGAAATATTTTCATTTTAATACTAGGTTTTCAAGTAGATAATAGGCAGTATTAGCATAGCTTTAAGCCTTTGAATTAAAGACACCCAAAACAAAACAAAATACTAGAATATTAAATGTAAACTTAAAAATGCATTTTTTT
>NW_005216455.1:0-211 GCF_000412655.1 Myotis brandtii
TCTTAGTTTCCAGTGTCACCGGAAATCCCTGGTGCTCTTTGGCTTATGGACAGGTCGCTCACTCCAGGCTCTGCCTCTGCTGCCATGTGGCAGTATCCCTGTGTATGTGTGTGTGTGTCTGTGTTCAAATGTCCACCTTCTTATAGGGATACCAGTCATATTGGATCTGGGCCCACCCTAATGACCTCCCAAATGACCATATTTCCAAAAA
>NW_005216456.1:0-211 GCF_000412655.1 Myotis brandtii
AGTGCCAAGCCTGGAAAATATGAAAACAATACCTTTTAAAAGAAGAGGCAGCATGCACAGTGGTCACAGACAAAACTCAGGGGCTTATTGCACTACTTAGTAGCAGGGCCACCCTCAGTGAGGCTTGTAAAGTGCAAGAGCAGAATTTACTTAGTTCAAAGGGATTTTGGGAAGATTCAGTGGGTTGACAGTGGGAACAATGCCTTATACT
>NW_005216457.1:0-211 GCF_000412655.1 Myotis brandtii
CCTACCTGGTTTATTCCACCTATAGGGCATTGCCTCAAAGGGAATTGTCCTGCTCTGGATAAGGATACTCCCTGGCCAAATTGGGTGTCCTGCTGAGTCTTCGAGGGAGAGACCATTTCTTCATCATACAGGGGTACCTAGCAGCAGGGGTGGCTGCTGCTAATCCTGGGTTCTTGGGCTTTAAGGCATTATAGAGACTCATCTCCTCATT
>NW_005216458.1:0-211 GCF_000412655.1 Myotis brandtii
CTCCTCACACCTGGATGTAAACTCTTTGAAAGCCAGACTTTTGACTCTGTTGTTCAATACTATTGAAAAGGGTGTCTCAGACTGTCTGGCATTTGTAGACTCCAAACATATCTTATAAATAAATAAACCTGAATTACAACTTTAGCTTTCACATAAGATTTTGTTCCAATAAAGGGTGCTGCTTCTTAAAAAAAAAAAAAAAAAAAAAAAA
>NW_005216459.1:0-211 GCF_000412655.1 Myotis brandtii
ACCGTTTCCAAACAGCATTTACTTACTAGTAGCTGCCAAGCCCGTGGGCTGGGAGTCTGGGCTCCAGGCAGGTTCCGCTGGGCTGGGCTCACTCATGTGTCTATCGTTGGCTCCCAGGAGGGCTGGGGGCTGGCTGGCTAGGGTGGCCTCCTTGGGCCGCCCTCTCTGCTCCACGTGGCCACTGCCCCTCCAGCAGGCTGGCCCTGGCTTG
>NW_005216460.1:0-211 GCF_000412655.1 Myotis brandtii
AGATAACTAGACATTTAATCACAGTCAAAGGATGGGAGCAGCTCCCTGGTTCTTAAGATTTGAGTCCCGCAGTCACAGGGGAGGGTGCCCATTTCTGCCCATGGAGTCTTTGTGGAGCAGAGCCATGGCTTTAAGTCTTTGGGGTTTGATGTAATGTACCTTCATGAGGTTTTACTCTAGGGTTTAGTTCTAAGCATAAGTTCCCTTGAGT
>NW_005216461.1:0-211 GCF_000412655.1 Myotis brandtii
TCCCCATCATGTTGCTACTCTTCTAATGCATGTCAAGAATTCAGAACAGTTTTTGGAGCACAGCAATCTTTTAGTAAATATCTATTACAGCTACTGCTGTTATTGCTACTACTACTATTGCTACACTATTCCTACTGGCTATAAACTTAGTGCATTTCTGAATAACAATACAATATCTTCTCCAACAGAGCAGAGCAACAAAATAATTCAC
>NW_005216462.1:0-211 GCF_000412655.1 Myotis brandtii
TCTGGATGAGTTGTGATACATGCTTATAAGTCACAGACCTCTGAGCTTCCAAGGAGTTTTCTGTCGGGGAAGAGCGTTTAAGGGGAAGTTTCCAGCTTCCAGCATGAAGTTCAACAGAGAAGCAGCTCGCTACAACCTCCCCCACCTCCATCCTAAAGGGTTTTCTGACCTTCTCATTTTATAGCTTCCTCTACCACAAGAGGTCATGCCT
>NW_005216463.1:0-211 GCF_000412655.1 Myotis brandtii
CAAATTTTTTGGCAAAATATTTTGGTTGCAAATATAAGCCATTTTCACTTCATATTGGATTTTTGTAGCATAATCACTGAATGGATTATTTTTTGCTAACATATAAAATGAATTAATCAGCTTTTCTAACCATATTTTCTAAAGAAAATACGTTAACTCCCTAATGTCCATCCCCCTAAACCCTGCCTTGCCCAGGGATGTCTGTCTCTGT
>NW_005216464.1:0-211 GCF_000412655.1 Myotis brandtii
AGTCACAAACAGAATTGTGAAAGGGTCAGCATTTTTTTCTATTCATTTTTATGTCCTATATTACATATATGAAAAATAATAGTGATAATGAGAATACATTAAAAATCTGGCTGATTATAAAATCTTGGAGTCTTAGCTATGTTATTTTCAATTGTCAAACTGAATGATTAGACCACTGAATGATTAGAAAACTTTAGTCAAGTAAGTAAAT
>NW_005216465.1:0-211 GCF_000412655.1 Myotis brandtii
CACCTTTTGCTGCTCAGCACACCAGAGCCACATCCTGGAAGCCAGTCAGGAGACCGTGCGGGTTGCGGGGCCTTGAAGATAAAAGCCACAGGATCTAATGGCAGGAAGCGATGGGGACCGACCACACAGTAAGGGACAACCCCTGTATCTGCAGCATCAGGGCCCAAAGCATCCCTGAGGCTAGAGAAGCTGCCAGGGCCAGTCCTAGGCC
>NW_005216466.1:0-211 GCF_000412655.1 Myotis brandtii
CCTCTGCAGGGTCTGGGAGCATTTGGAAAGAACCAAGCCATACACCAAGGTCTGCTTTTAGTAGCTCTGGGCCCAGAAACAGGTCAGGAAAAGACCTAAAGCACCCAGAGGTCCACCTCTGCCTGCAAACTGACTGTTAGTCTCAGTTACTTAGTCAGCCTCAGGCTATAGGCTTCAACAGGGTGTGTCCTCTCAGCTCTCTCCCCAGAAC
>NW_005216467.1:0-211 GCF_000412655.1 Myotis brandtii
GGGTGCAGCATGGGCCTCTGGGCCACCCAGCGGCGCCACATGGAAGCTGGGCAGGCAGCACACTCTATCCTGGCCAGCCTTGCAGACCAGCTCCTGCTCAAACCCACAGGGAGGGAGCCCGGCCAGTCCCTGCAGTCCCAGTGGCTGTGGCCCAGCTCACCCAGAAGACACTGCGTGGGTGCAGGGCAGGCTCCTCGTGGGCACCTGGCAC
>NW_005216468.1:0-211 GCF_000412655.1 Myotis brandtii
CTTTGATTACAAAATCCACCATTATTAACCGGTACACATAATAAAGTGCATCCTTTTCTTTACCCAATAAAAGGATACATGCCAGTTCTCCAAGAGAAGAAGCAGTGACTCTATCAGTAACTTACTCTGTGCCATGTGAAAATAAAAACTCATGTTGAGCCGACAGCTCATTGAGATTAAGATTTCACTTGATCAATATTGAAATTTTATA
>NW_005216469.1:0-211 GCF_000412655.1 Myotis brandtii
AATTCACTAATGTATATAAATATATATTATAGATTAGATTTATATATACAAAATTACTCACGTCACCAACTAGGAGTAGCAATATATTTCATCTTTGTTATTTTGCCAGTTAATCATTCAAGCAACAATGTGCTCATATTAGCTGGAAACCCAGCATCTCCTATTTGAATGCTTCTTCTTCCTTACTGACACCCAGAATGGCAAGCTGGGA
>NW_005216470.1:0-211 GCF_000412655.1 Myotis brandtii
GCCCCCAAAAGATATAAGGCCAATTATTGCTCTGGAGTGTGTGAACTTGAACTTTTACAACAACAACCTTATACTCATCTGGTAAACCTTGCGAGCCCCAGCCGCTCAGTAGGCTCCTGCTGTAGTCCCGCAAAGCTGTCTCCCATTAGTATGCTGTATTTTAACAGCAAAGAACAAATGATATATGGGAAAATTCCAGCCATGGTAGTAG
>NW_005216471.1:0-211 GCF_000412655.1 Myotis brandtii
TACCCACAGTTATTATCTGAGCAGCCACATGCTGCCCTCTACACTCACTGCCTCACATCAGAGCAGTACCTAAGCTCTCTGCCTCAGCAGCTTCTCCTATCTCCCCCGCATAGCACACTGGCTGGTCTCTACAGCCTCACATAGTAACTACCTTTGAGCTTCGCTCTCCCAGCACACTGGCTGGTTAATATGGTAGCTATATCTGAGCTCT
>NW_005216472.1:0-211 GCF_000412655.1 Myotis brandtii
CCAGGGAAATCCCTTCCTTTATGTAGCTTATTCAAATTACAATTGTCTTAATGATGCTATTTATTGCAAAAAGAAAAACAATTGGCTGGAAAGTTGAATCCAGTATCATGCATTACACATCTCTTTATTCCTTTTTAATCTAAAACATTCCTCAGCCTTTCCTTGTCTTTTATGACTTGGACACACACACACACACACACACACACACACA
>NW_005216473.1:0-211 GCF_000412655.1 Myotis brandtii
GGACACACTCGTCTAGGGTTCTTGTTTCATTAGGTTACGACCTCCTTGTTGTTTAGCCAGTTCAAATTTTCTTTCTTCACTTTCCTCTGAAATAGCCCACATATTTCCTAGAGTCATAAAGACACTTTCTTGAGCTTCTGGAGGGGCACAAAGCATTTGTGTCTAGGTTTTGTTCACTATGTCTTTCCTGAGTTCACTTTCTAGTTCTCTC
>NW_005216474.1:0-211 GCF_000412655.1 Myotis brandtii
TCTGAGACCTCTGACCCCCTCCAACTTGAGGTGTGGTGTCATGGTTGTGACTAAACTAAATTAAATGACACTTGGATTGGGGGTGGGGTGGGGGTCGGCTTGGAGGGTCAGTGGGGGGAAAGGCGGTTATATGTAATATTCTCACCAGTAAAGAATAATTAAAAGAAAAACATTACACTTGAGTTCCTGAAAATAATGGTATGCTGAGGTT
>NW_005216475.1:0-211 GCF_000412655.1 Myotis brandtii
TGTGTGTGTGTGTCTTTTGTGATACGCTTTTTTGAATCTTGTTTGATTATGGTCTTTAGAATTTTTAAATGCAACCTGGTTTAATCTACTGGTGATGGTTAATGTGTTTTATAGAGCATTTTCTTTTCACATGTAATTAATGTGATCAGGGAGGATTTACATAAAGATAACTGATGAATTAAAGGAGCAAAAGATGTTTGGAACTGTTAAG
>NW_005216476.1:0-211 GCF_000412655.1 Myotis brandtii
TCCCAGAATTTAAAGGAATAATTTTAGCTTTCTCATCAGGTTTCTCTTGTATGGAAACACTAGATTGTCTGCGGGTCCCATCATTCTGTCTCCTCCTTTTCCTGGGGTGGCAGGGAGCATGAAGCATCCAATTTATACCAAATAAGCACATCCACTCTGTGTAGCTTTTGCAGTGAATGGAGCCACTTGATCAGACTGAAATCTTGCTAGA
>NW_005216477.1:0-211 GCF_000412655.1 Myotis brandtii
CCCTGTTTGGATATGCAGATGCAGACATAGTGACTGGGGAAGTGCCAATCTGACACGGCAGTATACGCATGATTGGGGCGTTGCCTGTGGGCTCAAGCAAGGTTCCAAATCATCACCATCTCATCCATCCTTTTGGGTACAGATCCATTTTGTCCTTTGTTTCCTTGACCTGTTGGTCTCTGCTCCAAGAGGCTGCTGGCCGACAGGGCCC
>NW_005216478.1:0-211 GCF_000412655.1 Myotis brandtii
GAGCTGCTGGGCCTGTGGGAGGAGGGGCATTTGGGGGAAGGGCCTGGGGTGGGAGCCTGGTGGACTCTGGACCAGCCGTGTAGGCTGCCGGGGGGAGGCTGGGAGGTCGCTGTGCTGGGAGGGACCGCGGTGGGGAGAGCTCCGAATGCAGGAGGAAGGGTTTGGCCCCAGCCTTTCCCCTCGCTGTGTCCGTGGACTGTGCAGAGGCCGA
>NW_005216479.1:0-211 GCF_000412655.1 Myotis brandtii
CAGACAGGACCTCCCACTCCTGAACCCCATTTCTGAATTTTGATCATATCTTCTCTCATCCTCTTACAGGATGATAGCTCTTCCAAGGTGATTCAGAGCAGGTGCTGAGTTCAGACATCACTGGGCTGCTGATGTGCAGGGGAGCTGGGAGCCCAGGGAAGACACCAGAATCCTGGAGGTTTGGGTCTGCCCTGACCTCTGAGACTTCTTT
>NW_005216480.1:0-211 GCF_000412655.1 Myotis brandtii
CTGATTTTGCCTTGAGATCCACACAATTCAAAGGCCAGAAGCGTCAGCTGTTCCTTATCCTACTAGGCATGAAGGGAATGTGCTGGTAGAGGCCTGATAGAACCTCAAAGCAGAAGAATATACTAAAGATATTTTAAAGGGCACTAGAAAGTGAGGAAGAAATTTTCTGCTACCTTTAATAGTTGGCAGTAAATGAAAATTCCACCATGAG
>NW_005216481.1:0-211 GCF_000412655.1 Myotis brandtii
ACACACACACACACACACACGCACATGAAGTAAAACAATGACCTGAAAGACCTGATCCAAAGATTGTATTTCCCATATTTATGCTTATATACACAAGGATTCTTTAAAGTACTTTAACATGATACGGGGGGGGGGGGGCCTTTTTTTTCCCACGGCAAAAACAATATACCGTTATATGGCATTCTAATAGGTTCACATTATAGCCATGAAT
>NW_005216482.1:0-211 GCF_000412655.1 Myotis brandtii
GGAGAACCGGGTGCTCAGAGGAATAGGGGCTTGTCCACGTTCACATGGCCTGGGGGGGCTACTGGTGACCAGGCCCCCGGCTGCCCTGGCTCTGTCCTCCACCTCGATCCCAGGGGCTCAGCTCCGACGCCGGCCCGGCCCGGCACGATGAGGCTGCTGGCCGGCTCAGCCACAGGGATGCCACCCAGGAATGCGAGCCCCGTATTTCAAA
>NW_005216483.1:0-211 GCF_000412655.1 Myotis brandtii
CCCACCTGTCCATTACTTTCTTACCTGCTTTTACTTCCACTTGAGATCCCCATCCCTTTCTCCTCACTAAGTGTGTTCATCATGCGTTTCTGGGGTTCCCGTGGTAGGTTTTGTTTTTACTGACATTTGCGGCAGTGAATGTGGGGGGAGTAGACAAGGGTCGTTCAGTGACCCCTGAGCCCCTGGTTCTTTCTGTGCTGGTTCCCCACTG
>NW_005216484.1:0-211 GCF_000412655.1 Myotis brandtii
ACTGGCCCACGTCTGGGTCTCCCTGCCCAGGAGTGGGGAAGAGGCCCCCCGCCCAAAGGTCCACAAATCGGGGGCAGAGAGAGAGAGTCTGTGTACCAAGTGGCGTGGCCATCAGGATGGGCCTCCCAGAAAAAAATGAACGTGTGCCGCTGCTCACTCATCGCTGTACAAATAAACCTGCAGGCACAGAAGCTGGTCGCTGTGTCTCCCG
>NW_005216485.1:0-211 GCF_000412655.1 Myotis brandtii
CTTCATATATCATGACCTTCAAATATCCTATCTAAATAGCCCGAAATAACTTGGAGTCGTGCCTCCCTTGTCCTAGTTATGTTCCTTTCTGAGAACTCCTGCTCCTGCCTCTAGTCTTCCTCCTCTCACCCCTGACTAACCCATTCACTCAGGTTCTGCCCTGGGGCCTCTGCTCTTCTTTATTTTTTAAAAAATATATTTTATTGATTTT
>NW_005216486.1:0-211 GCF_000412655.1 Myotis brandtii
CCATCAGCCCTGGAAGATGTCCAGAAGAACATGGGGGAGAAAATAAAATCTGTACAGATACAGAGGAACACAGGCTCCTCACTACACTCACAGACTTTGGGCTGCTTCCCATAATGCCTCTCTTTACCTCTCACTCCAACACATTCCTTAGACTCTGCCTTGGAGTTATCGCTGTCATGTGACCACTTTCCACTACCCCAATTGCCCGCTC
>NW_005216487.1:0-211 GCF_000412655.1 Myotis brandtii
CAACCAGCCTGATCTGGGCCCCGATTGGCACCCCCCCAGCCGGTCCCTCCCCTGACCGGCCCTCAACACCCCAATCAGAGGTGGGGCCGGCTGGCCAACCTCCTGCAGACCCTCCTCCTGCCGGCCCGGCCAGATCACCCATACACAAATTTGTGCACCGGGCCTCTAGTTATGAAATATTATCCTATATAATAAAAGCCTAATATGCTAA
>NW_005216488.1:0-211 GCF_000412655.1 Myotis brandtii
CCTGAACAGGGAAGTGCAGCTAATGACGTCTACCTCCCGGGGCTTTTACCACTATTGATGAGGTGATATGTATACTGGGTAGCATGGTATCTGTGTCTATATGCACAAACTATAATCTTTTGAAGGGGTGTGGTATAGTCACATGAATGTGAAGACTGGAACTAAGACAAAGAAACCCTGCTTGAAGACATAAATTTGGAAATCTAAAATG
>NW_005216489.1:0-211 GCF_000412655.1 Myotis brandtii
GGGTTTGCTGTAGGATCCTAGGAGAGGAGGGGACAGTGTTTTAAATGGGGCTCACAACTTCCTCACTTCTTCCAGGGCTGTGCTGTGAGAGGGGGACAGACCCTGTTCCTGAGAGCAGAACTGGAGGCTGGGACCCCTGAATGTCCTCTCACCTGTCACCACCAGCTTACGGAAGTCACTGCGCTCTGACCAGCCAGCAGGGCTGTGATAG
>NW_005216490.1:0-211 GCF_000412655.1 Myotis brandtii
GCTGGGCACCACCGGTAAATAGTCCTGTTGGAGACACGTCATTGCTCTGAGTCGGCGGCTACCTCGAATTTCTGTTGTAAACCCACCCCTGAGCCACCCACCCCCAAGTGATAAGGCCCCGATGGGCACTGAGGAAGAATCTGACATTTTCCCCAAAAATGGCAGATGAATGAAGGTTTGACTCTACTGTCCCTCTTCCACACCTTACAGC
>NW_005216491.1:0-211 GCF_000412655.1 Myotis brandtii
GTGGTATCACCCAAAATTAAACAGCAGTGATACACTATTCCCAAATGTCTTATCCCAACGCAGACCTCTCCTCCGAGCTCTAGATTCCTATGCATGACCTGACACCACTATCTTCCCACCCCCCAAAACTGTTCCTACCCTACTTTTAACCATGAATAAATGGCAAGAGAAACGTAGGAATTTATTCATTCAGTCAACAAATAGTTGCTGA
>NW_005216492.1:0-211 GCF_000412655.1 Myotis brandtii
TTGAAGCTTTGACATGTAGCACTTATTCAAGAAATTATTTCTAATAGGTATGACTCACCGACTAACTCAAATGTATGTGGGATATTATCTTACCTCTTCTTGCTGGTAAGACTTGGGAATAACAAGGAACCTTCTAGGCATAGAAAAATGGCAAAAGACTGATGTTATTTTGCAAGGAAAAGGCACAGACCTGAATGAACATCCTTTTTCA
>NW_005216493.1:0-211 GCF_000412655.1 Myotis brandtii
CACGTCAGGTGGCTCATAATGCACATCCATACTATGTTGAAATGTATTTTTGTCGTGTAAATACTCGGCACATAAATTCCTTTTCACCCAGATAAGATGGTGAGAAGGGGCCAGACTATCACTATATTCAGAGCTACACTTATGGTAGGAACAGTGCCTCATGACCTCTGCCACGTACCTGAACTTCTCATAGATGGCCATGGCACAGACA
>NW_005216494.1:0-211 GCF_000412655.1 Myotis brandtii
GGGAGGTTGGGGTGATGAGGCCATGAGGGTGGGGCCCGGGACCGGGCTCAGTGCCCTCACACCAGAGGCCCGGAGGCTGGGCCCCTTCCACCGAGGACAGGCCGAGGGCACAGCCTGCGAACCGGGACACGGCCTCACCGATGCTCAAAGCGCCAGAGCCGGATCCGCCCTCCTGGCCTCCGGAAGGTGAAAAGAAATGTGTTTTTGCCCC
>NW_005216495.1:0-211 GCF_000412655.1 Myotis brandtii
TATATCGAAACATATCATTGGGATCCCATCCATTAGAGACATCATTTTCCAAAGCTTCTAGCTCCTCACTGGTAGTGAGCTCCCCTGCATCCCAGGGCTCCAGGTCCTTCTCTTTGTGTTCACCGTTCACTTTAGCACTGATAGCTGAGTCAGTAAAAGCATCTCTTCTTGCACAACTGGAGTCCATATCTTTAAACTGTACCACAACGAA
>NW_005216496.1:0-211 GCF_000412655.1 Myotis brandtii
GGCTGGCAGGGTAGCAGTTGGGCATCAATCAGGCCATCAGGGGAGCAGTTAGGGGGCAATCAGCAGGCAGGCATGTGAGTGGTTAGGAGCCAGCTGTCTCCGATTGTGAGGGGGATGGCCAACTGCCAGTATAGACCCGATCGCTGGACTAAACCAGCAGTCAGACATACCCCAAGGAGTCCCAGATTGGAGAAGGTGCAGGCCAGGCTGA
>NW_005216497.1:0-211 GCF_000412655.1 Myotis brandtii
CCGGCCCCGATCGCTCCTGAGGGCTTTTGCACCTCCCGCTGCTCCTGAGGGGTGATCGGGGCCAGCAGCAGCCACTCACACCCACTAATGGTGCTGAGTGATTGGGGCTGACGCCAGTAGTGGGTGCGAGCAGAGCCGACGCCGTCAGCTCATGGGAGCAGCGGTGGGAGCAGGGCTGCCAGCAGACAGAGGACTGGGAACTGTGGTGGGA
>NW_005216498.1:0-211 GCF_000412655.1 Myotis brandtii
AACCAGGCTTGGTGGAGAGGTGATGGTTTCTATTGAACAGACAATTAAGAACCGTGGTGAAGAAAACTCAAGTAGAGCAACAGTAGAGATGGCGAGGATTCCTCCCCGACTCTGTCTTTTCTTCCGAGCGCTTGCTTTACTGATGCAAGCAGGGGCTCGGGGCATTTCCTGTCTTGGTTGGAAATTTAACCGGAGAGAACAAAATGTACAA
>NW_005216499.1:0-211 GCF_000412655.1 Myotis brandtii
AGAATCTTGACTGCTTACTTCTGAACAATAATATTTCCCCCTTGTCCTTCAATATCTGTGCTAGCAACAGGCGGAGAATATCCCACTCTTCTAATAGGATATACAAGAGAATATCCCTGTTCCTGAAGGGCATTGTCCCACATGATCCCCTTGGCAGGTCATTGGCCTTTTTTTCTTTTTTCTTTCTTTAAATATATTTTTATTGATTTCA
>NW_005216500.1:0-211 GCF_000412655.1 Myotis brandtii
GGGACTACATCGAGTTCCCCTGCTACCGCTGGCTCACCGGGGACGGCGAGGTGGTGCTCAGAGACGGGCGAGGTGAGCAGCGAGGCCGGCGCCCCGAGCTTCCCAAGGACGGGGCTTGCAGACCCCTTCCCAGCGAGCTGTGTTCACAGGAGTAATAACCAGTGGCCCCTCGCGGGGCTGCTCTGTGCCTCAAAGCACCTGCAGGAGGCGT
>NW_005216501.1:0-211 GCF_000412655.1 Myotis brandtii
TTATATATACATGATATATATGTGTGTATATATGTATATATGTATATATTTATTTATTTTTAAGGTTTGGAGAGTGCCCTCAGGTCTCAAATTTGCAAGCAAGAGTGATTAACAGGCAAACTGGCTTGACTCGAAGGAACTGCTGAGCTAAAGCCAGCTCAACAGTCAATTATAGCCTGGCTGGCATGGCTTAGTGGTTGAGCATTGACAT
>NW_005216502.1:0-211 GCF_000412655.1 Myotis brandtii
GTGGCAGCAAGGGAAACGATGGCACGGGCCCAGCCAGGCCTGGTCGTGTCACCCCTGGTGTCTGAGAGCAGCTCTGGCTCCCTTTGGGCTGAGTGAGCCACCTGGGGTTCCCGGACAACAAAAGAGGGAAGGGGCTCAAAGTAAGACCCTGAACGTCCTGCAAACAAGGACAGCGAGGATCCCAGTGATGGAGGAGAGAAACAGCGCCATG
>NW_005216503.1:0-211 GCF_000412655.1 Myotis brandtii
AGCCTGATCACCCTTAACTGCCTCTGCCTGCTGACCTGATAACTCCTAACTTCCCCCTTCTGCCGGCCTGGTTGCCCCTCACTAATGCCCTTGCCGGCCTGGTTGCCCCTCACTGCCCCTGTCTGCTGGCCTGGTCACCCCTCACTGTCCTCCTCTGCTGGCCTGATTGCCCCTCACTGCCCCCCATGCCGGCCTGGTTGCCACCAACTGC
>NW_005216504.1:0-211 GCF_000412655.1 Myotis brandtii
CTCTCTCCTCTCTCTCTCTCTCTCCACTCCCAGGGCCACCTCGTCCTGTCCCTGTTATTAATTTGCAGCCCGGGTTTTCGCATTCATGAGGCCGAGATTGAAATGTAAATGAAAACACGGACAGCCGTCCGCCGGCGGGAGTTGTGGCTGCTGCGTCCAGACTTGGGGGGATGGATGGATGGAGAGCGAGAGCGAGAAATAGTTATGAATC
>NW_005216505.1:0-211 GCF_000412655.1 Myotis brandtii
ACATCTACTATGTCCTAGTCAATCTAAGTGCAGGGGAGATTACAGTGAAAAAAAAAATGGAGCACATGTATTTCATGTGCATCTTTCTGTAACAGTAAATGTAAATATATCTACATAAATATTTGAATATATGCAGTATCCTATTTTATAGATTTATCATAATTTATTAAATCAGATCTCCCATTTGGGGATATCAAGATGCTATTTATGT
>NW_005216506.1:0-211 GCF_000412655.1 Myotis brandtii
AAACCTTACCTTTGATATGTATATCTGCTTTGTTATATGGCAAAATGTGGGAATAAAAAGCCCTGGGTGTGGGGAGATTTGGGGAACTTAGTTACTAAAGCTAAGCCTCCCCTGGTTCCCCCCAAAATGCCTCCCGATTTTATATTTCATGTCTAGTCTCTTTATTAATTTACGTTGCAGCCCCTTTTCCAGATTCCTGAACCCTTCTAGA
>NW_005216507.1:0-211 GCF_000412655.1 Myotis brandtii
AAAAAAAATAGAGATCTATGAAGTACAAAACAAAGAATTCAAAATAATAAAGAAGCTCGGTGAGCTACAGGACAACACAGACAACTAAACAAAAGTGGGGGTAAGAATATAAGAAATGACAATATCAACAAAAAGATCCAATTCATACAAAAGAACCAAACAGAAATTATAAATCTGAAGAACACCATAAATTGAGTCGGATCCCGGCAGC
>NW_005216508.1:0-211 GCF_000412655.1 Myotis brandtii
TGTGATTTGATGATCCTACCAACTGAATTACCTCTCTCTAAATCTCCTGCTACAGATACGACCTGCGTGTTTTTATTTTAGAAATAGCTACTCTGGTGCTTTGTTTAATCTTGCTAGCTTGCTTGTAGAAGAAGCCAGCTCCTCAGTGAGGCTGATGTAGACTAATTCAGTTCCGAGCAATGGGGATCCTCAGTGCCCTGCTATTACGTGT
>NW_005216509.1:0-211 GCF_000412655.1 Myotis brandtii
TTGACCATGTTGGAAGAGCTGATTGAATGGGCTGAAATACAGATGTTAATTCATACATCTCACACACCCTTCCCCTTTTATGCCTCTTTTGCAATTTCAGTAGAAGCTCTTCAGGGGGATATACAATCAGAACTTATGGGAGCTCCTCCAGGCCTGCCTATAGAAACATATAGTTGAGGTATTGTTTTTAGCTAATCATGGATGTGTGCTG
>NW_005216510.1:0-211 GCF_000412655.1 Myotis brandtii
CATTTTACTTTTTATCCAATCCCAGAGCCCCCCCGCCACTTTGCTTTCTCCTGGCTCCCTAATCCATCACCAATGAATTTCATGTAACCCACTTATGCCTCCTCCTTTGATTATAATGCATAAACAAGGTAAAAAAAAATCCATTTTCTGGAGCATAATCCTAATATGTTGAGATCTGCTTCCTAGCAATTGTCAACAGTTTGCCTCAAAG
>NW_005216511.1:0-211 GCF_000412655.1 Myotis brandtii
TGAAGCCGCTACTTTTATCAGGGAATCAAAACATTGTGTTTTTTTGTTTGTTTTTCTTCATAGTCCCTCTCCTATCAATTATTGGAAATTAAGCCTAGTTATTTTTTTGAATCTTTTCTCAAAAACTTGTCCATAAGACTGTGCAACAAGACTGGCTATTGTGTAATCCCATACAACTGTTAGCTGAGAAAGAAAGTTCTATCCCTTTAAC
>NW_005216512.1:0-211 GCF_000412655.1 Myotis brandtii
GGAGCGAAGCAGAGAAGGGAGCGAAACCTGCCGAGGCGGGCTTTGCTCCCGCCTCTGCCCCACTTGCTTCCCTCCCGTCTCCGTTGCCCTGCTTGCTTCCCTCCCACCTCCGCCACCCTGCTTGCTTCTCTGCAGCTTTGCTCCCTTCTGCAGCTCTTGGCTTCCTTTTACGTTGTCTTCAGTCTTCACTCTGCGCCTGTGTATGCAAATT
>NW_005216513.1:0-211 GCF_000412655.1 Myotis brandtii
TGCACCTTGGAAATGCTCAATAAACACCAGCCATTCACGTTAACCACCACCCATCCCCAAACGTTCCTCCTTCCAGGACGCTTCCCTGACTTTTTCCACGAAGGAGCCGCTCCCTCTTAGCTGCAAGCCAGTGTTGGGATACTCAGGGATTTCCAGCCAGTGATCCGTGGGACAAAGGTTTCCCTCGGCTGGGAATTGATGTTCTTTTTTT
>NW_005216514.1:0-211 GCF_000412655.1 Myotis brandtii
TCCTGGGGGTTGGGGGAGGTGGTGGTGGGGCCCTGACCTCAATTCCCCCACCCCTCTTTCTGCTGTCTCAGAAGTCCTGCACCCACCAAGTTCACGGACAGGAGAAGGGTGGGGGAACAGGTCCCCAATAGGGGCATTCTTCTGACAAAAGACCCCACCTCCGCACCCTCAGCAGTGTGGGACAAGGTCCCTCCTGGACCCCAGGGTGAAG
>NW_005216515.1:0-211 GCF_000412655.1 Myotis brandtii
GAATTCACCCAAAATACAAACAAGTAAAAAAAAAAAAGTAGATGCTAGGCAACCCTCAAGTGTACATACTGGAGAGACGAGGTGGCAGAAAGAGTTTACCTACAGAAGACCCCCTTGTGAAAGATGTCTGTTGGTGGTACCTGGCGGTTGGAATCTCGCACCTACACAAGGTTACTGGACGTTGCTATTTGGAATCCCACTGTGATCTGAA
>NW_005216516.1:0-211 GCF_000412655.1 Myotis brandtii
AATACTGTTGCTTTGAGTCTTATGTCGAGCAGAATCCATCCTCCATATTGTGTGTGGTTATGACCTTTTGGAGTCCTGGGTGACTTAAAAGAACATAAAGACCTTTAAGCCAGAAGCACTTGAGATTATTTTTTTGCCTCGTGTTATCTACCATGCCATGAGAGTGAGACAACAGCCAGGTTCAAGTCCAATTCAGAGAGAGGCAGCGTTT
>NW_005216517.1:0-211 GCF_000412655.1 Myotis brandtii
CCCCATCCCTCTCTCTGGGCAGCCAGTCCCAATCAGCCTGCTGCCCACCTGCCGCAGTAGTGGCATGGTGGCAAGGGAAGGAGGAGAGGGAGAGGCGGGGAAACTCACGGTGGTGGGGTGACAACAATGGCAGTGTCGGCATCCAATGTCTGTGCCTCCCGTGCCTGGCCCAGCAACCATCACCTCCTCTCTGGCCTGGCCCTGATCAGCC
>NW_005216518.1:0-211 GCF_000412655.1 Myotis brandtii
GATTGTTATTTATAGGAAGGCAGGATTAAACAAAACAAAAAAGAGAGAAAGAACTCATAGACAAGGACAACAGTGTGATTGGGGGCTGGGAGTGGAGGGAGATGGATGAAGGTATAGGGGGGATGAATGCTGATAAACAGAGGCTTGACTTGGGGTGGAACACACAATAGAGTGTATAGATGATGTGTTATAGAATTGTGTACCTGAAACC
>NW_005216519.1:0-211 GCF_000412655.1 Myotis brandtii
AAAAATGCCCCTGGATTCTTCTTCTTTGCTTTTGGCCGGTGCATTTTCTCTCTAACAATATTTTCCCCCCTCCATTTTGGGACTTGAGCTTTTTGAAACAAAATCCAGGAAAACTAGAAAGTGTCTCTGTTTATTTTCCTTGATTTCATTCTCCTGACACAGTGGGATCACACATTTCTACCTGAGGTGGGGAAAAACACTATCATCAAAA
>NW_005216520.1:0-211 GCF_000412655.1 Myotis brandtii
TGCCTAGAGGCAATCGCCTGTACAATGTTTGTTTTTTTATGGTGTTTTTTTTTTTAATTTGACATTTTTCATAGAGTTGAATGTACAATCAAAAAAGAAAATCAATTTTCACAAATGTTTTTGTGATATTCTGGCAGAAAAAGAGGTTCTCTAGTTGTCGAGTAAGAAATTTTAAAAAATAGTCAGTAAATAAACCTTAACGAATTATCTA
>NW_005216521.1:0-211 GCF_000412655.1 Myotis brandtii
TAGTTCCTAGGATATTGGTTGGCACTCAAACGGTTAAATACATTATGCACATATCCAATCACATGTGTATTTTTATTTATTAACTATATACTGCTATTAGACATAATAAAACATATATTAGGCTCTGGTCAGGTAGCTCAGTTGGTTAGAGTATAGTGCCGATGTGTCAAGTTGTGGGTTCGATCCCTGTCAGGCACATACAAGAAACAAC
>NW_005216522.1:0-211 GCF_000412655.1 Myotis brandtii
TTTCTACAGTGACCATGGTTGGTTTAATGAGGAAAAATTTTTTAAAGAAAGCAGTTCTGACCTGTCTCCTTAGAAGTGTGGATGTAGGCAGGACTCTGGGCCAGCTCCCTGGCCCACTTTGCTAAGTGACTGGGTGCTGGGGCAGGACGAACTTCCTTCCACCAGGTCCAGAGTCTGGCAAACGGGGGCTTCACCCCAAGCCTCCTAGATC
>NW_005216523.1:0-211 GCF_000412655.1 Myotis brandtii
TCTGATCAGTACAGTGACTGCTAGCTTTTTCTTTACCGCATATGAGTTCGCATTCCAACAACATTATCAGTTGTCTTTGACAAGCTTCATGCAAAATAAGCATAAACATTACTTATGATACTAATTATCAAGGAAATTTGAGTCAAAACTACAATGAGGTACCATCTCACACCCCTTAGGATGTCTAATATTAAAAATACAAAACAAAACA
>NW_005216524.1:0-211 GCF_000412655.1 Myotis brandtii
CCGGTCAATCGCCGCTCGCTCGCTGACTCGCCCAGAGCAGCTCCTGTCCCGTGAGCTCCACTCGTGGTGAGGCCCTGCACAGGTGCCCCATTCTCCCTGCGTGCCGCAGGTGTACGCACCTGGTCTACGTTCAGGTGCACAAATGCTTAGTTACAGCTGCCTACAGTTCTCTGTACAGTCACGGGCTGTGCAGGCTGGCAGCCAGGTGTGC
>NW_005216525.1:0-211 GCF_000412655.1 Myotis brandtii
AAGTTTATAAAATAAAGGCGAAGAACTGTGTACGTCTTGCTGTAAAATGCTGCCCATGGCTGTGGGAACAGTGTCTGCCCAGCTGTCCTTACTGTCCAGGTCCTGAGCGACTCCTGCTCATGAACTGTCTCCTCACAAAGCACGTCCGCCACTTGCTGGGTGTATCGTCCTGAGGGCAAAAACTCCCTCAGTCTCAGCCAGGCCCTCGCCT
>NW_005216526.1:0-211 GCF_000412655.1 Myotis brandtii
TGGCTTCCACACTACAGTTCCAATTGATGTAGGCTTTGTCGATGTCCCTTCTATCACTACAATATTTATTTCCCTTAGCCCTTCTACCTTTGTCTTTTCCTATTCTTGTTTTAATATCATCTTTTTTTTAAAGTCCATTTCTTAGAATGCTCCCTGGATGTCATATCATCTTCTAAGCTTCTTGTATCTTGTACAAAGGTTGGGAGTCAGG
>NW_005216527.1:0-211 GCF_000412655.1 Myotis brandtii
CCTTTCCCCCTTTAATTGTAATCCCATAACTGTGTCTTTGAGAATCCAGGTTGCTTCCTCAAAAGTGCTCCAATCTGCCCATACAACCTCCAACCCGTTGAGATCATAAACACTTTTTAGAAGAAGGCAGCGGCATCTCCACATTTTCTAAAAAGGAAGGACTTCTTGGCAGTTATCTGATTTTAAGAGGTAGTTAGACTTCAGGCCATTA
>NW_005216528.1:0-211 GCF_000412655.1 Myotis brandtii
ACAATGATTCACTGTGTGAAGTCTTAGTTTTTCTCTGAAAAAGTTTAAGAAAAATAAAGGGTTTTTAACAAAAACCATACAAAGCACATTAACCATACAAAGTCTCTGAGTTCCTTAGATAAGACCATAGAGTGGAATAAAAATCTCAGTTCTTTATAGATGCTTGTGTGCTTCAAAAGACAACCTGATCCTTTTCTTTGACATGTAACCC
>NW_005216529.1:0-211 GCF_000412655.1 Myotis brandtii
TTTTTATTTGTTTCAGGTAGGAGGGTGAATCAGTCCCATTTACTCCATGATGCTTGAAAGTGTAATTTTTTTACTTTTCAAATTTGAAGAAACAAAATATCCATGGGATTTAAAAGTCTGATAAGTTAAGTTCAAATGAGACAGGAGCTGGGTTTTGACAGAGAGATTTCTAGTAGGTTTTAGTTCTGTTTTGACAAGAAAGTAACAAGAA
>NW_005216530.1:0-211 GCF_000412655.1 Myotis brandtii
TTTTTTTTCAAATATGAATATACTACTTCACAACTTTTAATCCAGTTACATAGAGTTATCTAGTTTTACTCGCTTTGAAGTAATTAAATATAGAATCTTTTTCACTTCTTATAGGAAAGTTAACATAATTTTGACCAAACAAGGTGCATGATTTATATCATGTAGGAGATAATATTTTAAATGTGCTTTGTCATTATAGGTATGATATGTA
>NW_005216531.1:0-211 GCF_000412655.1 Myotis brandtii
AGTGTCCTTAGCCATAAAATGGAAAATTCTAGGACCAACTCATAAAGCTATGGTGAGAATTAAGGACATCAATACAAATGAAATACATAGAATATGACTGGCACACATTATTATGCAACATTAAGAATATATGGTAGATCTATGGGTATGGAAAGAGAGAGCTGTTGATGAGAGGCTAAGAGAAAAAAAGTAAAGTTACAAAATAGCAAGA
>NW_005216532.1:0-211 GCF_000412655.1 Myotis brandtii
CCATGTCGGCTCAGGGTTGTGAGCGGCCGCAGTGCTTCTGAGGGTCTGGGCTTCAGGTCATCCCTCCGCCTGGGTCCTACGGGTCAAGGCAGCCAGGAGTGCAGCCACGTTCCAGGCGCAGAGACAGGCCCACCGCCGGATGGGAGGAGTCGCAATGTCACCGGGCAAAGGGGCCAAAGGGGCGGGTGTAGGGAGGCGGGATCCCTGGGCT
>NW_005216533.1:0-211 GCF_000412655.1 Myotis brandtii
GGAGAAAGCGTGGAGGCTGGGAGAAGGGGCTGTGGCAGCCGGGCCTGTGGGAGGGATGTGCTGGCAGGGCGGCAGGCTGGGAGCACCGTGGAGTGAGTGAGCCAGGGGGCAAAGGTCGTGGGAGGACAGGAGAGGCACGCTGGCCTGGCCTGAGCACAGCCAGTGGCTCCTGGAGCTGAGCTCGTTCCCCGGGGGGGGGGGGGGGGGGGGG
>NW_005216534.1:0-211 GCF_000412655.1 Myotis brandtii
TGCAAAGTTCCAAATCTGCAAAATAAAACTGCATTCTATTGTTATTCTAATCTAATCTTTCCTTTGGATGGTGGGGAGTATTGTTTTAAAGTAAATGTCTTATATTTTTTTAGGCTTACCTCCACTTCCTTCAGCTTCTAGAACAGGCTTTGCAGAATTTTCCATGAGGGAGCACATGAGGGAGAAATTAAAAGCTGCGAGGGTAAGAGGA
>NW_005216535.1:0-211 GCF_000412655.1 Myotis brandtii
GGGCCCAGGTGCACCCGTCCACTGGTGACCAGGTCCGCCCAGCCAGCCAGCCACCCACGTCCTGGAGGAGGGTCAGGACCAACCTCCTTGAGTCTGAGCAACAGGTGGGGCGAATGAGCAGCCACCGCCTATGACTAGAGAGCAGACAACAGGCTGCCTGCAATTTCAAGTCTTCCAAACTACGAAAAAGGTTTACAGTGGCGAGGTTACA
>NW_005216536.1:0-211 GCF_000412655.1 Myotis brandtii
TTTAGAAGGTGAGTGACAGTGGCCAGTCTTCAAGATGATTCCCAGCATCACTTATTGGTGTTCACTGTGGAGTCCCCTCCCATGGGCAGTACTGGCCCATGCCACTGATAGGATATGGTGGAAGTGGTAACATGTGACTTCCCAGATCAGATCACAAATGACATTGCAACTTTCATTTCTCTCCCTTGGACTCCTTGCTCTGGGAGAAGCC
>NW_005216537.1:0-211 GCF_000412655.1 Myotis brandtii
TGAAATCTGTCTCCCACCCTCCTCAGATGTATGGCCCTGGGGAAATCTCAGCTTCCCTAGTCTCACTGTCTTTATTTGTAAAATGGAAATAATAATGGGTACCCCTCAGGGTAAAATTCTTGTTAGGATTAAAAGAGAAAAAGCTAGAAAAGAGCCTGGCACTCAGGTGCTCAACATGGCATTCCCCCTTCATTTCCTTTTCCACAAATCC
>NW_005216538.1:0-211 GCF_000412655.1 Myotis brandtii
CGGATCCGTGATGTGTCCTCAGGAGCGACCCTGATCGTATGGCAGACAGGAGCTGTCCCACCTCCCCGCTCCTGAGAATCCCCCGTCCTTCCCCCTCTCGCACGCGATGACGGTATTGGTGTTAGACGTGGACACGCGCGCTTCCCCGCGGCCGGGGCCCTGCTGTGGCGTGTTCGGGGTAGACTGTGTGTAAAGCGTGTGCGCAGAGCTG
>NW_005216539.1:0-211 GCF_000412655.1 Myotis brandtii
TATAAGCATATTAGAGCTTGCATTAGCTTTTACAATCAAAAGCTCCCCTCATTTGCTCTCTCTCATTTCTTTGTAACCATTTCTCATTCACATCAGCTATAAGGATTACCCAACTGCTATTTTAATTATGTGAATCCCATGATCAAAAGTGTTATTTCCAGATATTTAGAAACCTGAATACCTGATTTCTAAATGGCCTTGAACTGAAAAT
>NW_005216540.1:0-211 GCF_000412655.1 Myotis brandtii
TTGAATCATAAAGTGGGTAAAATGGTATAGTTTAAGTTAACTCAACATATACTTTAAGCAATCCACCATGACATGCATATGTTATGTAGGACATTCAGTTTACATAATTTAGAGGAACAAGTATGAGGCACATGATAAGGTTTTAGTTCAAGTTCCTCAAATAGCTAGTTGTCTGGGCCTCAATTTCTTCTTTCCTAAGATGTAAATAGCA
>NW_005216541.1:0-211 GCF_000412655.1 Myotis brandtii
CCAGGCTTGGTCCATACATCTGACTCTGCATCCTTCTCCAGGCCTTTTCCCTTCCCATGAGCCAGAATGGCAATAGCCAAGTCTAGAGTGGCAATGGAAGCCACGAGCTAAAGGTGGCGGAACTTCTGTCACCCTGGTTCCTAACTAATTACAAAGGGCAGAATGGGCTTTAAATCCCATGCCCCACCACTGCCAAACCCAGAATAGCTAC
>NW_005216542.1:0-211 GCF_000412655.1 Myotis brandtii
TTCCTCTCTCTCTCTAAAAAGCAATAAACTATTAAAAAAAAGAAAAACAGAATCCGACCTGTGTCAAAAAGAACCAACAAACTGGAGGGTGCATGACAGAAATCTACACCTCAGAATTGAGGAGAGGGAAAGAGATGAAAGCCTGGAGAAGTAAACAGATGCTTTTATGTAACCTATGATTCTACACAAAATAAACTGCACAAATAATTAC
>NW_005216543.1:0-211 GCF_000412655.1 Myotis brandtii
GCAGTGACCAGAAGGTCAGTAGTGACAGGACAAGGTGAAGTGAAGTCTGGCCTCACTGTCAAAGGAAGAAGGTTTTCATATGAATGTGATGTGGGAAAAGCCTGAAAGAAACACCCAGGAGAATAGGATGCTGACCATCTCTTCGAAGCATGAGTTACCCAGTGTAAAAAGTGCCCACTCTGGGAAGCTCTATAAAAATCAGTGGCCCCAG
>NW_005216544.1:0-211 GCF_000412655.1 Myotis brandtii
CCTCTGTGGTCCAGCAGATTGTCCCAGGGGCCTGGGTACACAGTTTGAGGGAGTGAGGTGATGGAAGGAGTGCCTGGACTGTGCAAAAGTGTGCGTGTCCTTAGCACTAAGAGCCACTTTGGTCTCCACAACATTTCCCCATTCTAACACCCCCCCTCATTACTTAAATAGCCACCTTCAAAATGTAGGCACAAGTTTCCCACTCGATGTG
>NW_005216545.1:0-211 GCF_000412655.1 Myotis brandtii
TGTAATTTTGATATAGCTGTGGGAGGATGAGAGTGCTGCATTTACCTACACCTCCATCTTGACCGGAAGCCTTCGTATCTGAAACTCTCTTTAGGTCTTCTGGTTAATCACCAGAACTAAGATCTTTCCCACCCAGGCCCCACCCATCCCGCTCACTCCCCGTGGAACAGCCACTCAGAGGCACAACTGAACTATGGCTATAGAATTTCCC
>NW_005216546.1:0-211 GCF_000412655.1 Myotis brandtii
GGTAGAGTTCTGGAGCAATTCTCATATATACATTCAGGTCCAGCTCATCATGGTAGGTGATGAAAGGCTTGGACACAGCACCCTCTGGGATGATGTTCATCATGAGAGCTTCAATCTCTAGGAATTCCAACTCATCCAAGAAATTTACATTTTTTTAAATTGATTGATTGATTATAGAGAGCAAGGAGAGAGAGAGAGAGAGAGAGAGAGA
>NW_005216547.1:0-211 GCF_000412655.1 Myotis brandtii
GGCAGCCCCTCGGCCCCCCCCCCCACGCCCCGGAGCGGGGAGCGGCGTTCCCAGGCTGCTTCCATGCCACAGGAAGTCCCCAGACACACTGCGGCAGACGGGAGGGAGCGAGCCCAAAGGGGGAGGGGTCTACACGTGCCCGAACCCACAGCCAAGGTAACCCTGCCGAGGGGGGCAAGCCCTGCCGCCCCCCGCACTCCACCCCCTCCCG
>NW_005216548.1:0-211 GCF_000412655.1 Myotis brandtii
AATGACTTCAACATCTCCTGTATGTTTCTGCCACCATGAGTTTAATTCATGCTGTTCCTTATGTCTGGAGTGCTGTTCTCTTTTACCTCCACCTTTCAAAATCCTATTAATTTTTCAAGGTCCCGCTCAAATGGCCCTTCTAGTCTTCCAAGATCCTATCATATGTCTCTCTCCTGCCCCTAAATTAAAAGAAGGGGCTCAACACATAAAA
>NW_005216549.1:0-211 GCF_000412655.1 Myotis brandtii
GATATATGTACCCCTATATTCATTGCAGCATTATTCACAACCTAAGTGTCCTTTGATGGGCAATCGGATAAAGAGATGCGGTACATATATACAAAAGAATACTACTCAGCCTAAAAAGGATAAAATATTGCTGTTTGCAATACTATGGATAGATCTTGAGAGTATCATGCTAGTGAAATAAGGCCTATGGAAAATGACAAGAACCATATGA
>NW_005216550.1:0-211 GCF_000412655.1 Myotis brandtii
ACGCGGCCTCGGTCTCCACGTCTGGGTCCAGGGAGACTCGGAATGTGTCTGAATGGATCCAGTCCCTCCTCCCCGCCCTCTGGGGCGCCTCCAGACTCCTCGTAGCCACCTGGGAGGGAGACAGCCCCCCGCCTGTTTGGAGGCACGGCCCGCGCTCAGCACCCACGGACTCCGGGCCCCGTGTGTCTGTGCTCAGTGCTGTGAGGCAGAC
>NW_005216551.1:0-211 GCF_000412655.1 Myotis brandtii
CTTCCATTAGCCAACTTGTCCATGATTCTAAATAGATCATGATAAATTGTAGGAGGGGAAACTATTTTTCTTTTTAAGAATTAAGTCCTGGCATTTCATTTTTCAAAAAAAAAAAATTAGAATCACCTTGTAGGTTTTATAAAAGTATTTAAGGATTTTTTGGTTGGAACTGAATTAATCAATGGGTCATTTTGAGGTGAAGTGATATTTT
>NW_005216552.1:0-211 GCF_000412655.1 Myotis brandtii
ATACTCATTTGGCACCAGTTCAGGGCTAGAAGGGGCAATGGGAAGTGGGGGGAACAGTGGAGAAAAAAAGGAAAGGGGTTTGCTGGTGAACAAAAGCTGCCCTGTGTGTTGATACCTAGAGGGAAACCAGGCTAAGTTACCTATGGGGAACGCCACTATTTGCACTTTTCAAATATGTAGAGAGAATAGTTTTAGCCTCATATCCCAGGGT
>NW_005216553.1:0-211 GCF_000412655.1 Myotis brandtii
GGGTGGGGAGAGGACACGGGTTCAAGTCCTTGATCTTCTGCGTGGCAGGCTGTGGGACCTTGAGGAACTCCTTTTTCTCCCCTGAGCCTCATGTCCTCACCCGACAATCCCGATGAGCTCTGGGAATCTCGGAAACTTTGCGATCCTGGATTTGCAAGCAGCAGCACTTGCTAACTGAACAACGGTAGCTTCAAATACAAAGCCCCGGGTG
>NW_005216554.1:0-211 GCF_000412655.1 Myotis brandtii
TAGTAGTCAGTGACATTTGAGCAGCGCTTGAAGCAAAGCCATTCCTCAAGCTGGTACCTGGGGAAGGTTTTCAAGGCAGCAGGAACATAGAGGGGAAAGTCCCCGAGGCAGCAGAGCCCTTGGCATGTTTGGGGAACAATAAGGAAGCTGGCGAGCTGGAGCAGAAGGATGAAAATCCAGGTGCGGAAGAGAAGGTCAGGTGGTCCCAAGG
>NW_005216555.1:0-211 GCF_000412655.1 Myotis brandtii
ATTAACTTTTCTTTAAAAAATAATTGATAGCATATCTCTTTCCTTGAATGAACCCTGACATTAAAAGAGTCATACACCATGATTTATTGAGATTTGTTGCTGGAATGCAAGTATGGTTCAACATATGCCAATCAATAATACCACATTAAATGAATAAAGGATAAAAATCATACAATCTTGATGCAGAAAAGCATTTGAAAAAAATTCAACA
>NW_005216556.1:0-211 GCF_000412655.1 Myotis brandtii
TGGCAGGATGGTGGAGCAGGTAAGCAGGGGCACCAGATGAAGGCGGGCACCGGTCATTGTCATCAGGGGAAACCTCTGGTGGTTACTGAAAATTTGTTCCCATGTGTCACAGTCCTGCTCAGCGCTCACACTCACTGCCGGCTCTCGGCGCCAGCCCTGATCACTCAGCACCAGCAGTGGGTGTGAGCTGCAGCTTCTAGCCCCGACCACC
>NW_005216557.1:0-211 GCF_000412655.1 Myotis brandtii
TTTCCAGGAGAGAAATCAGGCTTCAGAGGAAGAATTTATGTGATCACTGGTGGGTGATTGCAGGTGTGGGCAGGTCAAACGGCTCAGAAACATGGATCCTACCATATCATGGCCCAACAGAGATTCTGATGCAAAGAACATGCTGGAAAATAGCAAGTTGTACAAGTACTATAGGCCAGTTCCTGTGGCTGTGCTGGATCTGAAAACAATC
>NW_005216558.1:0-211 GCF_000412655.1 Myotis brandtii
CCACGAAGGTAGCTGTTATTTTGAACAAGTCCCTTAACTTCTCTGGCCTCAGTCCCTCAACCCACAGACACAGGGGGCACATCAGCTGATGCTCCTTAAAAGGCAGATTGAAAAGTTTTAAGCTTCAGACAGACTTCTCCGTTTTTCTTTTAAAGATGAACAAAGCAAACCCCGGGCTAGACCAACCCCTCTCTGAGCATTTAGGCGCATC
>NW_005216559.1:0-211 GCF_000412655.1 Myotis brandtii
AAACAGCCCGACCCCAACTCTCTGTATTGAGCCCCTGGGTCAACCAGCCCTCCCACCCCGCGCATAGAGCTACTCAGCAGCTTGCTTTCATAAACTGTTTTTTATATTCCTTAATCAATTATAGGAAAAGGCAAAGGTCTTAAGTGGTCAGTATAATGAGTCTTGGCAATTGTGTACACCTGCGCAACCCATACCTCACTCAAGATACAGC
>NW_005216560.1:0-211 GCF_000412655.1 Myotis brandtii
GCTCTTGGAATTACTGTGGTCATGTAAATCACAAGGTTATGTTTGTGAAAGCGTGGTGTAGTTGTCTAATGCCAAACTTTGTTTTCCATGTATTTAGCCTTGTGCAGGCTTTTGAGCTGTCCATGCTTCAGTTTCCTCTTTCATAAGGTGAAGATGATAGTGTATCTACCTGAGAGGGTTGTTAAAAGGATTAAATATGTTCACAGGATTT
>NW_005216561.1:0-211 GCF_000412655.1 Myotis brandtii
TTTTGCTTGGGCTTGGAGTTGTTTGCAAGCCAGGCAGGTTTCCAAGGTCAAAAGCGGCCACATCCATTGGTTTATTCACTGTCTCTCGCACACATCCATGGGATGCCCACTCACAAACGGGCATTGGGCTGGGCATGGGGCTGGTGACAAAACAGACGCAAGCCCTGCCCCTACGAACTTTACGGTTCATTAAATAGGGAGATGTTCATTA
>NW_005216562.1:0-211 GCF_000412655.1 Myotis brandtii
GGCAATTTAATAATATGTGTCAAATGTCTTAAAAGGTGTTGCCTTTGATTCGGCTATTTTATTTGGAGGAACACATCTGCAAAAATTTAGCTATGGGGATGTTCAAAGGAGCAATGCTTGTAATAGCAACAAAAACAACAATACAAATTAGAAAAATTTAAAATGTCCAATAATTAGAAACTTATTAAAGAAAGTATGGGCCCTAGCCAGT
>NW_005216563.1:0-211 GCF_000412655.1 Myotis brandtii
CAGCTGCTTGCAAGTCAGGAAGAGAGGCCTCATCAGAAGTCAAACCTGCCGGCACCTTGATCTTGGACATATAGCCTCTAAAACAGTGAGAAAATAAATTCCCGCCATTTAACTCACCCAGTCTATAGTATTTTGTTACAGCAGCTGGAGCTGACTAGTACAGTCCCCAACAGGATGGACTTGCCTTGTCACTTGTTTCTAGTGCACTGGT
>NW_005216564.1:0-211 GCF_000412655.1 Myotis brandtii
TCTGAGGTACAAAAAAATGGGAGATGTGCCTAACAGGTTCCAGAGCAGATGTAAACAACTCTAACTTTGTCTAAAAACTTTGTTAAATAATAAATTCTTCAACATCAAATGATCAAATACTGGAGTGGGGTTTTTTTTGTTGTGTGTTTTTTTTCACTCACCTGCTGGATTCCGTCTACAACTTTCAGTGTTTCACACTCATTTTGTATAG
>NW_005216565.1:0-211 GCF_000412655.1 Myotis brandtii
TACTTTTTCCAAACAAAAGTAACTGAATAAAAATAAAGATTCAACATAATCAAACATTTTATTCACTAATACAATCTTTGGCAACATATATATAGCTGGTCTGAGTAAACATATGTCCTGCCATGGGTCAGACGTATGCGTAACCTTTAGGAATGCTAGCAATAGACCTCAATCTTTCTTCTAAATCAGCGGTTCTCAACCTGTGGGTCGC
>NW_005216566.1:0-211 GCF_000412655.1 Myotis brandtii
ACCTATGTTGCAATAAAAGCTTTCACTTATATACACATTATCTTAAGCAATTTATATAAATTTATATTAGAAAATTTCAATATTTTAGTGTTATATACACCTTAACATCTACCTCAACTGGCAGCATGCAATCTATTTTTATTTCATTTAATGGATTGAGAAAAATCCAATTTACAATAATAAATATTCACAAATGGTTCTTTAAAATAAC
>NW_005216567.1:0-211 GCF_000412655.1 Myotis brandtii
GTGCAGGGGCAGTGCGGCCAGCAGGGGGGTGTGGCCAGCTGGGGTGGTGCAGGGGCATTGCGGCCAGCAGGGGCAGTACAGCCAGGAGGGGACAGTGCGGCCAGCAGGGGGGTGTGGCCAGCAGTGTTGCTGTGGGTCGTGCGCCGCGTGGACACTCCGAGGCATGGCTTGCTTGTCTGCTGGAATCCCCTTGGGTCACATCCCTCATTTA
>NW_005216568.1:0-211 GCF_000412655.1 Myotis brandtii
CAAAGGGGGTGGTCCTCTTCGAGCCAGGCAGTTTGCTTGACGCCGTCTTTTGAAAACCGTCGCATTTTAAAGTCACATAGTACCTTAAAATCCAGGCTCTTATAATCCAGGCACCTCTGAATGCAGAAATCTCTGCTCTGGCATTACCTGCAGGCCAGGTTTGAAATGTGCTGTTTATAGAAGGCAGGTTCTATTCCGGGGTGAACAAAGG
>NW_005216569.1:0-211 GCF_000412655.1 Myotis brandtii
TACTTATAGATTTAGTAAATATTATTAAGTATTATTTTAGCTTGTAGAAGACCTTATAGAAATAGCTCCAATTCTACTTACTAGCTGGTTTGGCTCAGTGGATAAAGTGTTAGCCCTGAGCCTAAAGGGTCTTAGATTCAAGTCAGGAGCATGTACAGTCAAAGGTATGTATGCTGGTTGTGGGAAGCAACCAATTGCTGTGTCTCTCTCA
>NW_005216570.1:0-211 GCF_000412655.1 Myotis brandtii
AGGAGGGCTGGGTTTCAAGCAGGAGAGGGTGAAATGTGGGCATTTATCTCCCTCTGTGAGCAAGAGCAGAGGTTTGGGTGCTGGAGGAGTGGTGCCCGGGGATCTGAGTCCCCGCCTGGGCCTCCAGCTGGAAGCATCGAGTCTCGCCCTTTGGACTGGCCTACCTCTTGTTGTTTTCCAGACATAACAGAGGCTTTAGCATGAAGCCTAA
>NW_005216571.1:0-211 GCF_000412655.1 Myotis brandtii
TATATAGCTATTATGAAATAATTATTTCTTGACAAATGTCTAAGAACATTTGAATTTATTAGGCCATATATCAATTTGGTTTTATTCTAGTCTACAAGCATCTTATTTATTTAGTTTGAGAAATTATCTAAAAACAATTTACCAAACCAGTTTTATTGCTTAGACTGAGTCAAAGAAGCAAAACACATTAAGTTTATCAAAAAGAGTGAAC
>NW_005216572.1:0-211 GCF_000412655.1 Myotis brandtii
TAAAGAAGCCCCAGATAATTTTGGCTCCCAGCTGTCATATCAAGTCTCTACTGTTGTGACATTGTAGAAAGAGATGGGTCATTCCCTGTTCTTTATTGTTTGTACTCCTGACCCACAGAATCCATAAGCATTAAAATTGTTACTTTTTATTGCTAAGTTTTAGAGTGATTTCTCATTCAGCAATACCAATTAGAGCCTATTTTAGCACCTG
>NW_005216573.1:0-211 GCF_000412655.1 Myotis brandtii
AAGAAGTTCAGAGAGGAAAAGGTTGCTCAGAGGATTTGGGAAAGAAGATGGGACTGTGGGATGGCGAGCAGCTTGGGGACAGGGTGGGCATGTAGCTGGTAATACCAGGGCCTGAAATGCAGAGCAAGAGAAAGGGATTGAGGATGAAACTTTCCCACAGTTGTTTGGAGGGATAGAGAAGCTTTTATAGATGAGTCACAAGGCCTCAGAG
>NW_005216574.1:0-211 GCF_000412655.1 Myotis brandtii
AAAAAGATACCCACTGTATGATTCCAACTATACAACATTCAGGAAAAGGCAGAACTGTGGAGACAGTAAAAAGGATCAGTGATTTCCAGGGACTAGGGAGAAGGGAGGGATGAATAAGAGAGCACAGAGGATTTTGGGGGCAGTTAAGTGATTCTCTAGATACTGTTAACGGTGGATACGTGTCATCATACATTTGTCAAAACCCATAGAA
>NW_005216575.1:0-211 GCF_000412655.1 Myotis brandtii
CCTGAGGAGCACATGGAAGGGCACACGACTAAAGACTCAATAACCTCCTTTGTGAAGAAAGGGGTGGAAAGGAAGAATGCAGAGCGAGCTCAGCCACTCAAGTAGAATTTTATTTTGAATATATGATTTTTCTTTTCTATGCCCCCAAATAATGTTATACCAGATTTGTAAATTAATACAAATAAGAATTAGAATAGCTTTAAACATATTT
>NW_005216576.1:0-211 GCF_000412655.1 Myotis brandtii
AGGGAGCATGGCCCAGCTGACACCTTGATTCCAGACTTCTAGCCTCCAGAACGGGGAGAGAATACATCGCTGTTACTCTCAGCCCGCCCAGCGTGGGGGAGTTCACGATCCTCGGAAACGAAACTCCCTCCTCTCCCACGCTCGCCCCTTAAACACAGATGTGAAAGCTGCTTCGCAGCCTTCGTGCCCCAGAGCCGAGCTCCCACTCACT
>NW_005216577.1:0-211 GCF_000412655.1 Myotis brandtii
GTCCCATTTATGAAATCTCTCAACATTTACTGGGAAGAGTGGATACCCCTTACTGGAAGAGCCATAGTGATTATGTGTTTGTACGAGGATCCTTCATTTCATTGGACCAGGGCCCCTGTCACAGTCAATAGTCATCAATGTCCTCCTCATTTTATGCTCCTCCTTTTCCTCCTCCTTCTCCTCCTTGTTATAATCAATCATTTTCTACTCA
>NW_005216578.1:0-211 GCF_000412655.1 Myotis brandtii
CCTGGGGAAACTCTCATATTTCTATGGAGTCTTCTGGCTCATAGAGGATGGTTTTCTTGACCAGCCCTGGAGCCTGGAGACTGATATAGAGATAAGAGCCTCCTAAAGTCCTGGAATGATCAGATGTTTCTCTCCTGGTTGTATCCTTAGACTACGGGGACCTCCCAGTAGGAAGCATAGGTTTCCAGGACACTTGTAATCCTACCTGAGG
>NW_005216579.1:0-211 GCF_000412655.1 Myotis brandtii
GTGCACCGGGCCTCTAGTCACAGAAATAAATGGCCTTTGCAGGAAGATTGGGCCTCTGAAATCGTTTCTATATTGTGCAGTTTTTTTACATCATAAAACCCAAAACGAGGAGATAATGCAGTCCAAAGTTTTCTTGAGCCGTTCAAAACAAAATATTAAGTCATGTTCTTTTGTACTAGAGGCTCGGTGCACGGATTCGTGCACATTGAAA
>NW_005216580.1:0-211 GCF_000412655.1 Myotis brandtii
AATATGAGCTACCTTGAGAAATACTACCTAAGAATTAGAATACAGTTGACCATTGAACAAGACTGGGGGTTGGGAGTGCTAATACCATGCAATAAAAAATTTCACATAACTTTTGATTCCCCCAGAAGTTTAGTCACTACTTGCTATCAGCACAGGATTGATCCAGGATACCCGAGATGCTCAAGTCCCTTATATAAAATGGCATAGAACA
>NW_005216581.1:0-211 GCF_000412655.1 Myotis brandtii
AAAAAAACATGGAAAGGAGAAGAAGAAAATGAAAATATAGAAAAGCTGAGAAGAACTTGAAGGAAGGCCCAAATCCCCAAGTAAGAAAGAAAGAACAGGAAATCAAAACTGTACTCCAGTGTCTCTCTCTGGATCCCCTCAGCCTGTGAAGAATGGAGAAAGACAACCTAGACCCCAGGGACCCAAGGGACAGTATGTCCTCTTTGAATAA
>NW_005216582.1:0-211 GCF_000412655.1 Myotis brandtii
TATGCTCCAATGTTCCCAATCTCTACTGCCCTCTCTCCCCAGGGCCTCGGGTAGCTAGCAGGTATAAGATACATTATCTAAGGCCAACCTTGACTTAGGCTATTAGTTCACACTTGTGTTGATTGGGACCCAACCTTGAGTCCTGGTACTTCTATCTAGGTTTTCAGCTGATCACCCTGTCCATGGACCATGGTTTTAGTATCTTACCTAG
>NW_005216583.1:0-211 GCF_000412655.1 Myotis brandtii
ACACACACACACACACACACACATTTGTAACAGACAACAGTGTGGTGATAGCCAGAGTGGAAGGGAGGTGGGGGCTGGGTGAAGGTGGGAAAAAGGGGGAAATGGGGATGGAAATAGACTTGGCTTTGGACGATGGGCACGTGATGCAGTGTGTAGATGTGTGTTTTTAAAAAATATACGTTTTATTGATTTTTTACAGAGAGGAAGGGAG
>NW_005216584.1:0-211 GCF_000412655.1 Myotis brandtii
CTAATTACTAATATTTTCCCTCAAAAGTTGTTTCTCTTATCCACTATCAAAGTTCCTATTTTTAGTTGCAAAGGTTCAAATCAATATATGTTGCTTTGTTGAATGTTTTTTTTCTTTCTATATTTGAGCAACATGAACAAACTATTATAATTTTTAATTTTTTTGTGTGTGTTAGGCCTGGTAGCATTTATTTATTTATTTATCTATTCTG
>NW_005216585.1:0-211 GCF_000412655.1 Myotis brandtii
TTTGCCACATTAACAACAAATTTCTTCCATTCCAAATTTGCAAAGTTTTTGTTGTAAATGAGTGTGGAATTTTATCAGATGTTTTCTACACCTATTGAAATCATTTTAGTTTTTCTTTTATTCTTTAATGAGGTAAATTAGAGTGATATATTTTTAAATGTTAGAACCATATTATATTTCTAGAAAAATATGTATACACATAATTACATAT
>NW_005216586.1:0-211 GCF_000412655.1 Myotis brandtii
TTTTTTTGTGTGGGGACACCCTCTATTTGTGAAATAAATGAATGTTAAGTTTTAGGAGTTGAAGGGGTGATTAGCAAATTGGAAATGAAGTTTGAAATAGAAGCTATGATATATCTTAACATCCTCAACCTTTGAAGTAATAATTGGCACATAAGTTTGGTCTCATCATGTAACCACTATTGGTCTCAGTTCCTTTGTCTATAAGTGAATG
>NW_005216587.1:0-211 GCF_000412655.1 Myotis brandtii
ATTAACCATTGCATGTCCTTGCAGGGTTGAACAAAAACTGGAATTTTTATATGCTGGGCATGGATGGGAAGGCAAAGTGCATAACAATTGTAAATCACAGTTCTGCAAATGTTAAAATGTGAAACATTCACCTACACTGCAAGAGTTTAATTAGTTGAATGCATATCTATAAAGATAACTGAATGCAAATATTCCAAACAGATTTATTTAT
>NW_005216588.1:0-211 GCF_000412655.1 Myotis brandtii
ACACATTACCCAAGGCTGTACTGGCCAGTCCATGGATGTCATCCCCCCGCCCTCCCTCCCCTGCTGAGGCACAGTTCCTCTTATCCATGTCATTATCCTTTCCCAGATCAAAAACAAGCACACAAATAAAAAAGCCTGATTAACTAAAGCTTTCACCCTATAATGGGATACTTTCTAAAAATCACTAGATTCAATTTTTAACTTTTCTTTT
>NW_005216589.1:0-211 GCF_000412655.1 Myotis brandtii
GTGTTTGCTCGGCGTGGCGAGAAGCACCTGCCGCCCGGATGCTGAGCTGACGCGGGGTTGGGGGTGCAGGGGCTGGGCTGTTCCCACGGGAGGACTGGGAGGTGAGGTGAGCAGCCAGGCCAGGTGCTCCCTCTTGGTCCTGGACTTGCCCACACGGCGTCTCCTCAGGACCTGCCTCTCTTCCCCGGTCGCCCCGGGGTTGGGGGGTTCA
>NW_005216590.1:0-211 GCF_000412655.1 Myotis brandtii
GGGGCGTATGTTGGTTTAAGCTGCTGGAAGGAATTCCAAGGGGAAAGGGGAGACTGAGATGAGGAACACGGTCAGGTTTCGTTTCACAGTGAGGTTTTACCTGAGAGAATCCCCAGATTCACTTGTGTGGGGACAGAAGGACAGAACTAACCGAGAACGGTGCCAGGCCTGAGCCCGAGTCTGTGCGAAGGCGTGGGAGACGCAGTCCAGC
>NW_005216591.1:0-211 GCF_000412655.1 Myotis brandtii
TCATTAACAAAATGCACAACTATTCATACAAAAAGAAAGTGACTATGTACCACTTCCTATCAAGTTAGGTCAAGAGTTTTGACACCAAATAATTCACAAAAACTTTTTTTATAATTAGGGCTATTTGGATTTTAAATTTGCAGATAAGAGATTATGGACCTGGATCATGGCCTTATAGCCTGTTCATGAGCCAAAATAGCTTTGCCTACCT
>NW_005216592.1:0-211 GCF_000412655.1 Myotis brandtii
CTCAGGGCGCGTTTCTAGAGAATAAATGAGAAAAATGTTGGTTAAGGATGGGCCACCCAAACAAGGCAGAGACCGCCTCTGGGGAGGCATCGTCTCTGACCAGGAAGGGGAGAAGGACACCCAGCCAGCCTCAGTCTCTGCGTGGACGCCGGAGGGCGTGTAGAACCTTCCAGAGGAAGCAATCATGGAACGCATCTTCCTGTTCCAACAG
>NW_005216593.1:0-211 GCF_000412655.1 Myotis brandtii
TGAGGAAATAAATTCCAATTTACACCTAACAAATTAGGCACACTTTAAATGAGAAAAAAATGTAAAGACACTTGATTGAGAGATTAGCAAATCCTGAGAGCTTAAATTGGTTAAATCTGTTTGAAACAAGAAATGATAATAAAATCAATTTACACAGAATAAAACAGAAGTGATAGCTGGATATATCAATATGGGAGTGAATGTGCAATGG
>NW_005216594.1:0-211 GCF_000412655.1 Myotis brandtii
GGGAAGGGAGAGGAGGAGGCAGTTCCCCACCTTCCTTCCTCCACCTTCCCTCACCACAACACCACCACCGCAGTGGGCAGCCCCCAGGGAAGGGAGAGTATGAGAGGGAGACAAACCCTTGTGTTGAGGGCTAACTTTCAATAGATCGCAGTGAGGGAGCTGCTCTGCCATGTATGAAACCCCGACCCAGAAGCAGGTCATCTATGAATGG
>NW_005216595.1:0-211 GCF_000412655.1 Myotis brandtii
ACTGGAGGACAGAGGAGCGGCAAGGGGGTGAGGCGCCATGCGGGTTTATGACACTGGAGATTCCATGAGGAAGTCGCTCAAGGGCCCAAGGCCGGCGGGCAGGGTGTGGTGGGGCGAGCCCTTCCCGCACAGCTGCCCTGCCCTTCCCTCAGTGACCCCTGGGTGGAGGGCTCTGGGCCACTGAGAACCAGGTGCGCACTGCTGACAGGCC
>NW_005216596.1:0-211 GCF_000412655.1 Myotis brandtii
AGTTGCCCAGAGCGTAGCATAGTGTCTGCAGATAGGGGGCCATCAGCAATGGGGCCTTGAATTTCGAGTAATGCGTATGTGCACTCTGTCGTTGGCATGTTTGGCAAATGTTCCCTTATTTGTTTTTTAAACTAACCCTTAGAATACAAATTTTTATCCTATATTCACTAAGCAGACTTGCTATTCCAAAGGACTCCAGCTTGAATCTCTT
>NW_005216597.1:0-211 GCF_000412655.1 Myotis brandtii
GTGCCAGCGGGCAGAGGGAGGGGACGGTGATGGGGGGGGTGGCAGCGACTGGAGGTGGTGGAGGGGCAATCAGGGGCAGAGCCAGCTGCTCACCTGCTGGCGCCATCCCCCAATTGCCCAGCTGGTCGCCTCCCACAGAGGAGGCCAGACTTGGGCTTAGACCCACTCCCCGCGCGTCAGTCGGACATCCCCCGAGGGCTCCTGGTCTGCG
>NW_005216598.1:0-211 GCF_000412655.1 Myotis brandtii
GCTGTGAAGAAAAAGCAGCCTAAGTGGATACATTTAATTGACAGGTGTGAGGCAAAGATGGCTCTAGTTGCTTAAGCAGCTGGGTGAGTGGGGATGTTATTTTGTGAAGCAGGAAATGCTGAAGGAGAAGGGAATTGGTCTGGAATTAGGTGTACTGTTTTGCCTTGTACAATTTGAGATGCAGATTATAGAGGACTACATATTCAAATGC
>NW_005216599.1:0-211 GCF_000412655.1 Myotis brandtii
GAACAGACTTTCGAACCTCAGAGGGAAGGCAAGGGCGGGTGGATGGGTGGATGGGTGAATGAAGAGATAAGCAGAAGAACTTGTATGCACATATGCATAACCCATAGACACAGACGATAGGGTGGTAAAGGCCTGAGGTGGGGAGTGGGGGCTAGACGAGGTCAATGGGGGAAGAAGGGGAGCATATGTAATACTTTCAACAATAAAGATT
>NW_005216600.1:0-211 GCF_000412655.1 Myotis brandtii
TCCCATCTCATGGTTGGGTGCTAGGGTGCTGTGCTGGGAGGTGGTATTTCAGACCCCACGGGAAGGCGAGGACTTAACAGATTACGTAATGCCTGTGAAGGGCCCCCCGGTGCCAGGGGATGGCTAGGTATGAGCGTTTACCTCCAGCCCAACTGGACTTCCTGTTGCTTCCATACCTCTCGCCCTCCTGCCTCGCTCATGGGCCCTCCCC
>NW_005216601.1:0-211 GCF_000412655.1 Myotis brandtii
GCCTACGAGTCCAGGACAGAGTGGAGGAAGGTCCAAAGCCTTCTGGGTGGAGGCGCTCCTGCTTTGTGGCAGTAGCACCCGGGCCACACGGGCCTCAGCCACCCTCGCAGGGCTGGGCGTCCTGGGCAGAAAATGAGAGCAGGACAGTGGCGGGGAGGCCGGGGAAGGGGGGGCGGTGAACACCTGGCCGGGGCTGAGCCCTGGGCTGGGG
>NW_005216602.1:0-211 GCF_000412655.1 Myotis brandtii
TCTTCACAAGTTGGTTCTGAACTGTCTTTTCATCCTCGTGTCTCACTACAACACCCCACATTGCTCTTTGCCTCCACCCAGAATGGCTTCTAGCTGTTGAATCTCAACTCTGCTTTGCACAGTCCTATGTTCTAATAGCCCATCACGTCAACCCCACAAAAACACTTAGGGCTGCTCTGACCACTGTTAGAGTTTATAGATCATTTACAGA
>NW_005216603.1:0-211 GCF_000412655.1 Myotis brandtii
AACTACAACTGAGAATTCATATTTAACTCTTTCAGGAAAAGAAAGCCTAAAACGCTTCAGAGTGCTCTACCTTACATCAAGCTGACTCAACCGAATAAACGCAGCGTGCGATTTCCTTCACCTTTTTTGGAAAGGGAAGTGGACAAGAATGCCGAATGCCCCCAAATACTGCAAAATAGATAGGAATTTAAGCAACAAATCTGCCCCCACC
>NW_005216604.1:0-211 GCF_000412655.1 Myotis brandtii
ATACTGAGTGACGAGCCCAAATGCCAAGGGGTCCACCCTTGCTGCGGTCCTTCTTTCCCCCACGGCACGAGGGAAGAACCCACCCTCAGAGCAGCGGAAGCACCCACCATAGTCAGTCCAGGGATGCAGAGACTGACAGAAGTGCCTCTTGGAAATCTAGGCCATGATCAAGGGAGGAGGGGGTGCGTGGCCGGCCTTCCAAGCACAGTCA
>NW_005216605.1:0-211 GCF_000412655.1 Myotis brandtii
CATGCTCCCTGGAGGAAGAGAGCACTGAGACCTTCATTTTGGGGGGTTTTAAAGGCTGGGTGTTTAAGGGTGGATCAAGAGAATATTCATCAGCTTGATGCTGATGTCCCCAAATCAGATTTATTCTCTTAATTTGGGTGTGATTGGCAAATGGCACTTAAATGGATTTCTGTTATGTCTCCCTGAGTAGGGTTGTTTAAGGCTATTTACC
>NW_005216606.1:0-212 GCF_000412655.1 Myotis brandtii
TCTCCCTTTCTCTTTCTGAGATCAATAAAAATATATTAAAAAATAAAATACAGTTATAAAAATGAGTGCTATTTTTCTAAAGAAGTGATATAAGTCAATTTGTTATAGTTTCATCATATCTTGAATCATAACCGATAGCTGTTTCATAAGTAGCTAGATTTGATATTTAAATGATAATTGTCAAAGCACAATAGGGAGATGAGTTTGGAAGT
>NW_005216607.1:0-212 GCF_000412655.1 Myotis brandtii
GTCCCTCAGTCCAGCCGGCACCCTCTCCAAGCTGGGAGTGCCTTCCAGCCTGATCACCCCTAACAATTCCCCTAACAGCCTTATCGATGCCTAACTGCTCCCCTGCCGGCCTGGTCTGCTCCTAACTGCCCTCCCATGCAGGCCTGGTCCCCCCCAAATTGCCTTCCCTTTCAGTCCTGGTCCCCCCCCCAGCTGCCCTCCCCTGCAGGCCT
>NW_005216608.1:0-212 GCF_000412655.1 Myotis brandtii
TCTCTCTGGTTGCATTTTTCTTGCTATTTATTTGTTCGGGAGTAGACATGGGTATTCATTTCAAGAAATGGCAGCCTAAGGCAGGCCTCTACTCAGCACCACAGCAAAGAGGCACCAGAAGCCAGGGCAAGGCCCCAGCTTAAGCCGCCTCCCCCTGAACCCAAGGACCGCTCTGTAAGGGTTCAGGGCTGTGTATCCACACCTGATATTGA
>NW_005216609.1:0-212 GCF_000412655.1 Myotis brandtii
TCACTAGCCTCTCCTAGCTCCAATTCCCTCCTCCATAGGTACATGCCTAAAACATGCCAGGCATTGTTTCACATAAAATCATGTTGATAAGAGTACCCATATTCTAGGATTGTTATGGGAAATAAATGGGGTAATCTTAATATGCTTGCTCTGCACCTGGCATAGAATAAGAAAAATCTTATGAAGCAAGTAATTATAAGAATGATCCTTTA
>NW_005216610.1:0-212 GCF_000412655.1 Myotis brandtii
TGCCCACCCACCGCTGCCCGCCCACCGCTGCCCGTGCACTGGAAGCTCAGGTGGCCCCATCTAAACACATAAGCAGCCTAAAGCCTCAGACAGGGGAAAGGCCCCTCCCCTGCACAGTTCTCCAGACCAGGCACCGGGGCATCCCTCCTCCTTCACTCCTTCTCCCTCACCTTCCGCATGGAATCCATCACCAGCTCCTGTGGACTCCACCT
>NW_005216611.1:0-212 GCF_000412655.1 Myotis brandtii
CAAAGTAGCACCCTTCTCTAGTCCCTTGTCTTGGAACCTAATTAATTTGGAGAATTAATCCGCATTGGATCCTAAGAGATACTGGGTATGGTAGGCTTCTGGTTACTCAGTGGTGAGTCAGGGGGAGTGAAGTTCTTTCGATTTAAGGAATCAGGAGGTTCACTCAAGATCCTGTTCACCCCAGTTTATCTTGAAGATATCTGTGAGCTGAT
>NW_005216612.1:0-212 GCF_000412655.1 Myotis brandtii
TAAATAGTGTTATAATCCATTATAGTCCTTTTTTTCCTATTATTTTTGTTTCTCCTTTTGACACTCAAATTGGTTCAGCGGGAGCCCTCCCGCTGGCTTCTTCATCCTTCTGCTGAGAGCCCATCATGTCTCGGCACCTTTATCCCGCGATCCAGACCCGGATGGGGTCAGCCAGTCTAACGTAGATGAGATTCCGTCGAGCCCTCTTACCC
>NW_005216613.1:0-212 GCF_000412655.1 Myotis brandtii
GGCCGAGTCCTGTGTCCGCCACACCCACCTGCCCACCGGGCACAGCTGGGCGGTGCCAGGAGGGGCCTCGAGCTGTCTCGTTCGCCTCCAGGTGCCCCCAGGCCCCCACCACCCCCCAAGAGACCTTGTGAGGCCCCGAGGGTGGGGAGCTGAGCCTTCCCCCGACAGGACACCTCCAAAGGAAAAACACCCTCCCTGGGGCTCTCCCAAAG
>NW_005216614.1:0-212 GCF_000412655.1 Myotis brandtii
TACTTATATCAATCTCACATGTAAACATATTCAAATAAGAAAATAATCTGAAATAGAAACCATCTAAAAGTCAATTTATCTCAGCAACTTTAGGTTTAACCCTTGAGCTTTATTACAAGCTAGTAAATTAGGAGAACGTAAGAGGAGAGTAGAGCAATGTTGCTTTTAATCCCCATTTAACATCCATAAATAACAGCTCTAAATAAAAAGAA
>NW_005216615.1:0-212 GCF_000412655.1 Myotis brandtii
ATTATGAGTGCCCTGAAGGTGCAAAGCATGCACACACCTACCAAAAACACCTGTTTGCTTTTCAATCTTGTTTTACAGAAGATAGAGATGCTAGTAAATACCCGGTGGCTAAAATGACAGTAATTTTGGTGACAGTGCCCATTAGCATTACAGGAAAATGAATGGGTGGTGTATATGTTGAAAATGCCAATCTATAATAATAAAAGCGTAAT
>NW_005216616.1:0-212 GCF_000412655.1 Myotis brandtii
GCTTAGTAGTTGAGCATTGACCAACCTAGGAACCAGGAGATAATGGTTCGATTACTGGTCAAAGCACATGCCTGGATGTGGGCTCAATCCTTAGCAGGGGGAATACAGAAGGAAGCCCATCAGTGATTCTCTATCATCATTGATATCATCATTGATGGTTCTATCTCTCCTTCGTCCTTCCTCTCTGAAATCAATTAATATATATTAAGCCT
>NW_005216617.1:0-212 GCF_000412655.1 Myotis brandtii
TCCTCGGTTTCCGCGGGCTCCAGCCTCAGGGCGGCCGACGGGGGCTGGATCTTCACCAGCCGCTGCTGAAGGTGAAAGATGGTGGAGGCCGTGAAGACAAAGAGGACGAAGTGGGCCATGGGGAAGAAGAAGGGCCCCTGGGTGCTGGGCATGGCTGTGGGCGGGAGAGCAGGGAAGTTAGCGGGGCTGCGTCCTGGGGCTGCGCCCTGGGG
>NW_005216618.1:0-212 GCF_000412655.1 Myotis brandtii
CCCCCGCCTGGTGGGGCTTGACAGGGAACCTCAGGCCATGCTCCCCACCCCGGTGCCAGGCCAGGGGACCTCAGGCCATGTCCCCCGCCCCGACACTGGGCCGGGGGACCTCAGGCTACGCCCCCCGCTAGGCAGGGCTTGACGGGGGACCTCAGGCCGTGCCCCCACCCGTGGGGCTTGACGGGGTCCTCAAGGTGCACCCCCCACCCCGG
>NW_005216619.1:0-212 GCF_000412655.1 Myotis brandtii
TCTCTCACATTGATATTTCTCTCTGTCTTTCCTTCTCCCACTCTCTAAAATCAATGGAAAAATATTGAAAAATATCCTTAGTGAGGATTAAAAAAATAAAATAAAGATCATGAAGGAAAATATTAAAAAAGCACACAAACGAACATGGAACAAGGTAGATGCAGAGTGGAAAGTGAACTATGTCCCTGACAACCATCTCCCCTGATTTCTTT
>NW_005216620.1:0-212 GCF_000412655.1 Myotis brandtii
CATTCGTCAAAATTACTCTAAATGTCAAGTTTCTCATTGGCCCAATCCTTCCTTATGAGTTTCTGCATGGAGAACCCAACCCTGATCTCGGAGCACATCCAGGAGATGAAAGAACAGGGAGCTAGGATGTTGGGGCTTCAGTTTTCTCTTGGCACCTGCTGCAACTTGCCCTTGAGGGCAGTTGGAAGGATTCTTACCCAGACCCTCTCTCT
>NW_005216621.1:0-212 GCF_000412655.1 Myotis brandtii
CAGGCAGCCCTTGGCAAGACGACCCAGGACTCAGTGCATCCATGCTCCGAAAGCTGGTTCCTGCCTCAAACCACGCCCTTACCGGAAACAACTCAGGGAGAGCGCAGTCCTTGAAAAAGCGACCCAAGACTCAGTGGGTCCACACTCCGAGGGCTGGTTTCTGCCTCAAACCTCACCTTACTGGAAACAGCTCCAGGAAACAGATTGGGGAG
>NW_005216622.1:0-212 GCF_000412655.1 Myotis brandtii
AAAGGCTAGGTTGGGTTGCCATTTTCAGACACATCCTCGGCCAGGCTGAGATGGCCCGTAAGTGTGCAAGCGAGTGCTAGCCACATGGACATGCTCTCCCCTGCCCTGCACTGTGGGAGCTGTCTGAAGGGAGCAGGTGCTGGGCAGGGGTGTGGAGGCTCACCCTGCGAAAAGCAGGCAGAGAAGGCGAAGCCCCACAGAGGCTCCTACCT
>NW_005216623.1:0-212 GCF_000412655.1 Myotis brandtii
CACAGCCTCAGCTGGGGCCCTGCTGTGGAAACAGAGAGATGCCGGGTTCCGAGAAACAGAGGTGTGAGCCCTCCGCCCACATCTGGAGAGAGGAGAGGGCATGTGAAAGAGAGAGAGAAACCGACCAAAGTCCAAGCATTGGCATGGGGGCCTCCTGCTGGACCAGGTCTCCCCAGTCAGACTGGGAGTTCCTGAATCGGAGGGGGTCCCCC
>NW_005216624.1:0-212 GCF_000412655.1 Myotis brandtii
AGAATTATCATTAAGTCTTAAAATTTGATTTCAGGGATAAATTCTTATGAGAATAAAATACAAAGATATAGCATCTTAGTAGTAAGGAAAGTAAGTGATGGAAAAATTTGATGATGGAATTTTGTTAAAGAGTCTTTTAGACCAGCATTTCTTATGTATACTTCTTTAGTGATGACAAATAGAATCCAACTTCAGGATATATTAATATGTCT
>NW_005216625.1:0-212 GCF_000412655.1 Myotis brandtii
GAGCAGCAGGTGTGCACTGTTGGTCAGGGCTGCGTGCGCACAAGGGTGGAGGGGGGCTTGATGCTGTGTGCGCGACACAGAGGCAGGTCCAGTGACTCCCTGCAATGTGGCCAGGAGTCTTGCAGCTCCGCGCAGCGAACCCTTGGGATCCCACAGCTCTGCACAGCACAGAGGAGGGACCCCCAGCTCCAGCCTACCTCTTTGGGACAATC
>NW_005216626.1:0-212 GCF_000412655.1 Myotis brandtii
GAGCGTGACAGGCACTGTTAGTCTCCCGCTCCAAGGACAGCCCTGGACGCAGAGCATTTGTCCTGGCACAATGAGTGGGCCGGCACGTGCAGAGCCCAGTGGCAGGTGGTCAGCTCCGAGCAGCCTGGCAGCAAGCACCAGGAGCGTGGGTCAGGGCTAGGACCCCATCTGCTGGGAGCCCAGCAGTCAAGCAGGGTCAGATCACAGCTCAT
>NW_005216627.1:0-212 GCF_000412655.1 Myotis brandtii
GCTTGAAGGAGGATGAAAGCTTGCAATAACTTCCAAGGGACCCACTGACAGAGCTGGGGGATTTGTGCTAGCCATTGGCAGACACTTCAGTTTCTCTCCACATGGGCTTCTCCCCAGTCTGCTTGGGTGTCCCCATGACAGAAGAAGCAAGTCAAGGAACAGCCGTGGAGCTGCGATGCTTTTTATGACCTACCCTTAAAAATCACACATCA
>NW_005216628.1:0-212 GCF_000412655.1 Myotis brandtii
AAAAAAAAATCTGTCAGTTGTTCCACAAATTACATAGTCTCCACTAAATGCTAAAATAAAATCAAAATTTGATAGTATTGACATTTAGCGTCAATTTGGGATCTGGGAGAGATCTTGGAGGTCACTTGGCCACAGCTTTCATTCTAAAGACAAGACTCTGGAATGCAGTGGGGAGAAGCACCGTGGGCTGGTCACTCCACCAGCTGATGGAC
>NW_005216629.1:0-212 GCF_000412655.1 Myotis brandtii
TTTCCTCCATTTAACTGAATTAGCTTTATCCTATAGGTTGTGAATATTATTATTAATGTTTTAAATTTCTAAAATGTTGGTTTTGTTTGCCCCTTTTAGCCATTGATTATTTAAGGAGATTTCAAAATGCCAATGCAGTATACTGTAATGGAATTCCCCCTCCCCACAACCCTACCCCAGTAGGTATTTAGTTTTGTTATTGTTCCTGTTTT
>NW_005216630.1:0-212 GCF_000412655.1 Myotis brandtii
GAAATCATTAGCAAATGTAGTAGGAATGTGGTGAGCTCTGAGTTAGATGGTTTTGCATTAGCTGCTGCCTTGGGCCTGCTCCTGCTCCTGTGGGTTTCACCCACCATAGCAGGTGTGGTCCTATTGGAATTGCTGGATCAAGAACTACACTAAAAGGAGTTTCTGTTGGCACTCACATGTTTATACCAGTTACTGTGGAATATGGAGTCAAC
>NW_005216631.1:0-212 GCF_000412655.1 Myotis brandtii
TGCAGCAGATTTACCTGAAGGCTGATTGCGAGGCCTCGCCCCTGGAATTCCTAATGCAGTGGGTCCAGCATGGGGACATTTCTAGTAAGTTCCCAGGTGATGCTGTTGCTGCCACGGATGGTCTGTGACCACACTCAGAACCACCACTGAAAAGCACTGAGCCTGGTGTGTAAACTCTGCCTCAGAAATTGCCCAGATCCTCACTATACTGC
>NW_005216632.1:0-212 GCF_000412655.1 Myotis brandtii
CATTCCAGGGTTCTGTGCCCAGTGACCGTGTTGGTTTCTTGCCTGCTTTGCGGGGGTTGGGGGATCTGTGGGGTTTGGTACTGATAGAAACTGAGTTTCCCTTACCGCGTCCACTGCTGAGAAAGGGGAGAGGTGGGTCTAAGGATAGCTCACTGGGAAAGTGCTCTCCCCGCCTGTCCAGGACATGCCATGGAGTCACTGGGCCATGAGGG
>NW_005216633.1:0-212 GCF_000412655.1 Myotis brandtii
AGAGAACTTAGAGGACACAGGTTTGTAATTTTTGGATGTCAGTAGAAAAGCTTTTACGGAGCACTGTCAAATCTGTAAGCTTCATAGGGATGGACATCATTTTTATAATGCCCTTCTATATGTGCTACCATGGATGTGAAATTCCTGGCCTTAATATCATCTTTTAAAGTGTTAAATTGAGAATTCTGTTAACTGACATTGTATGAATTGGC
>NW_005216634.1:0-212 GCF_000412655.1 Myotis brandtii
GGAATGCCCGGGCGTCGGGAGGAACAGTCTGTCCCCACGGCACTGCATGGACACCCAGCGTGCTCCCCGCAGGGGCGGGCGGGTCCCTCCTGGTTCCAGATGCCAGGCCGCTGGGAAACATGCGTGGGGACGGCGTCCTCTTGGGAGCGGCTTGTGTGAGCGAATTCAGTGTGGGGTGTGCCCACGGGCTGAGCTGAGCGTGAAGTGGATGA
>NW_005216635.1:0-212 GCF_000412655.1 Myotis brandtii
GGCTTCAGGCATCTGCTGAGGATCTCGAAACATATCTTCCTCAGATGGGGGGGTGGGGTGGGGGAGCGACTATACTGGCTTATTAATTTCTAGGGCAGATTTACTGTTCTAAGAGTGGCTATAGGAGAAAGGGAGGGGCTGTTTTGTGGATCAAAATGTCTGAAATCACCCTAACGGTTTTGGCTCAGTGGATAGAGCGTCAGCCTGTGGAC
>NW_005216636.1:0-212 GCF_000412655.1 Myotis brandtii
TGACATCTTATACTCATTGTCTTTAGGCCACTAATGAGCCCGTACTTTAAATTATATACATTTCTAGTTGTTTTCTATTTGGAATTTTTTATGGTGATATAGTGTGTCAGATTGTATGAAATGTGTTAGTCTGTGGTATAAGGTTAATATTTGTATTAGTTAGAATGTCATCTACATTTATTCATTATTTTATATTTCTTTTGACTACAAAA
>NW_005216637.1:0-212 GCF_000412655.1 Myotis brandtii
ACACAGCTGTCACCCAGCCTCTCCGAACCCCCATTCACAGACACAGACACTCTCCTCCCCATGACACAGGTGCCCACCCCCAAAGCCTCCCCCAGATTCATCCCCCTTTCAATCATCACCTTTGTTGGGATCTATCTGCTTCCGGGGACACTCTCCCTTCTTCAGTGTGACATCATCTATGGCGATATCTCCCAGGTAGCCTGAGCCTCGAA
>NW_005216638.1:0-212 GCF_000412655.1 Myotis brandtii
CTGATGTAGCACAGCCCTCTTCCAGTCTTGACCTTGTATAGGGATCGAAGGACACATGCATAAGCCAGCCCAAAAAGAGGGGTGCTTCATCTCTCCTGGGCTTGGCTCTGTGATTGTTTGAGGAAATCCCAGCCAGTCACAAAAATTCCAGCCTTCATGGGTATTTTCCAATTGCTTCTTTAGTTTTTCTACTTCTCAGTTTCAGTTCCTGC
>NW_005216639.1:0-212 GCF_000412655.1 Myotis brandtii
GAATCGAACCTGGGACCCTTCAGTCCGTAGGCAGACGTTCTATCCACTGAGCAAAACCGGCCAGGGCTACATTTATATTTTTAAGAGCGATCTATGTTAACATGTGGAGACCTAATTCTGTCATTTTTAATGCCTTGTAGTGTTCCTAAATGACTCTGATTTAATGAATGAGTTAAAAATTTTGAATTTACTTTAATTATTTATATATATTT
>NW_005216640.1:0-212 GCF_000412655.1 Myotis brandtii
AATGGGCTGGATAATGACAGTACCTACCCTACGAGGGTCCTCGGGGAGAGGAATGGAGATGCGATCTGTAAAGGGTGCCTGGCCCGGCATGAGCGCCAGGCAAACACCTGTGCTCCTGGCTGGTGTGGAGGGGAGCGCAGCGAGGCCGTCCTGCTTTGCCACCACACCTCGCTTGGGACACCCCTGAGGTTCCAGCCCAGCCTTCCCTTCCC
>NW_005216641.1:0-212 GCF_000412655.1 Myotis brandtii
AGCCCCTACCTCTTCAATAAACTGGATTCTTATATCTGAAAGCCACACACCTCTACTTTGAGGTCTGATAGACAACTCAAATGTAAGTTTATCTGAAAGAGGATGTTGATTTCTAAATCCCCTCCTTTGAAAAAATAAACCCTACACCCTTTTCAGTTCATTGATCTCAATAAATGCACCAGCATCCTCCCAATTGCTCAGCCCAAAACACC
>NW_005216642.1:0-212 GCF_000412655.1 Myotis brandtii
TAGTTGCCTCCTGTATATGCCCTGACCAGGGATGGGATCCACAACTTTGGCATGTTGGGACGCTGCTCTAACCAACTGAGCTACTCGGCCAGGGCCTTGTACCCTAGCCCGTTTGGCTCAGCGGCTAGAGCGTCGGCCTGCAAACTGAAAGGTCCTGCATTCGATTCCGGTGAAAGGCACATGTCCGGGTTGCAGGCTCAATCCCCAGTGGG
>NW_005216643.1:0-212 GCF_000412655.1 Myotis brandtii
AGCTCTCTGGTGTCGCTGGGAGCCTGGCTGAGCCCTCGTTTCTGAAGGACGGCGATGCACCCTTGCTGGTGGCTCCCTCTCCGGAAAGGGTGTCCCACAGGACAGATGACGCCCAGATGTGGCTGCACAGCAGGCCTGGCGCTGATGAAATATTCAGGGCTCGCCACTGGTCCCAGGAGGCCGGGGAGGACGTGCGCGGACTGTGCATTAAG
>NW_005216644.1:0-212 GCF_000412655.1 Myotis brandtii
AGGGCTGCTGTGCCACCTTCACCTGCAGTTATTTTTGTTTCAATAACCAGCCGCCAAACAACTTGATCCAGAGAATAAGAGGTGAGAACCGTTCATCCTCCCAGGTGCAATGGAGTGAATGCAGTGGTTTATTGCAGATGCGTTCGGGGCCAGGTGAGAGGGCCCTGCAGAGGGACCAGACCTCTGCTCCGAGAAAGGGAGAAAAGCAGGTC
>NW_005216645.1:0-212 GCF_000412655.1 Myotis brandtii
TTGTCCCATGCATTGGAAAGTTGAGTGTTCAATTCCCGGTCAAGGCACATGCCATAGTTATGGGTTCGATCCCTGGTTGGGACTCCTATGGGATGTCTCTCTCATCTCTCTTTCTCTCTCCCTCTCTCCCTCTCCCCGTTTTCCCCCTCTCCCTCTCTCCCTCTCTAATATCAAGAAAAAAAAAGAAATCTGAATCTAGATTTTCTGGGTTA
>NW_005216646.1:0-212 GCF_000412655.1 Myotis brandtii
GCAAATATCTACATATATAAAAGCCCAGCGACCAGAACGACAGAACGACCAGCGGCTATGACAAGCACTGCAGCATCCAACCAGCCTGATCTGGGCCCCGATCAACCCCTGCCCCGGCCCCCAATCGGCCCCCAACACCCTGACTGGGGACGGGGACAGCCAGCCAACCGCCAATGGCCCCTCCCTCCCATCGGCCCTGCCCGATGAGCCCC
>NW_005216647.1:0-212 GCF_000412655.1 Myotis brandtii
ACAGGTTGAAGAGATAGAGGAAGTGAATATGCAACAGACATAAAAGTGATTGTAGCAGATGTTTCTGAAAGCCTGACTGAGATGGGAACTAGATCTGCCAAGCTCTAGCTGCCCATGACTATCTGGGCAAGTCATCTCACCTCATTGGATGTGATTCCTATTCTATGGATGTTTGCACTGCCAATACCTCACACATTTCCTGCCACATGGTA
>NW_005216648.1:0-212 GCF_000412655.1 Myotis brandtii
GTCCCCTGTGACATGACAGCAATGATATTTGAGTTCTAGATGGTGGACAAATGGTGGGCAATGACAATCAGGTCCAACCTTCTCTGGCTTCGTCCAGGGTAACCTGCACCATCCCACAACTGATGACTGCTAGCATGGCAGGGCTTCTTTACCATTCCCCAGGTCATCTCTGGATTGTTTCTTGTCTGTCTCATTCTCCTCCCATTCCTCAT
>NW_005216649.1:0-212 GCF_000412655.1 Myotis brandtii
AACGTCAGGTGAGCTGCTGGCAGCTGTGCCGACTGCCCGTGCTTCTGTGCGGTTGTCTCGGTTTCTGTGTGGAAAGATGACCGTGACCCCCAGAAGCCCCTGGGCGGCAGCTGGAATTGTGACGGTGGTTCTCACGGTGCTGAGGACGCCCCTGGCTCACCGTAGAGGGACCCCCGGTGAGTGCTGGGCAGCTGCCCTGCCAGCCCCCAGGC
>NW_005216650.1:0-212 GCF_000412655.1 Myotis brandtii
ACTGAGAAGGCTACATACTGTATGATTCTATATATGTAACATTTTGGAAAAGACAAAACTATGGAGACAGTAACAAAATTAGTGGTTGTCAGAATTAGGGGGGAAGGAGGAATGAATAGGCTGAGCAGAGATTTTTAAGGTAGTGAAACTATTCTAGATGATGCTAGTATGGTGGATACATCTTATTACACATTGGTAAAAACCCATAGAAA
>NW_005216651.1:0-212 GCF_000412655.1 Myotis brandtii
CTAATCAACCAATATGGATATATTAGTATTAACTGAAGTTTACACTTTTAAAGTTTCCTTTGTTTTTATTTAATGGTCTTTTCCATCCCAGGATCCCATCCAGGATCCCATGCTCTGTTCAGTTACATGCCTTCAGGCTTCTCTTGGCTGTGACAGCTTCTCCGACTTTCATTGTTTATGATAAACATGGCAGTTTTGAGGAGGACTAGTCA
>NW_005216652.1:0-212 GCF_000412655.1 Myotis brandtii
TGGAATTTAAGATCTCCCAGATTACAGTTCCATCTTGAGTGTTAAACTTCCAAAAGCATACATTGCAGACACAGAAAGTTTGAATTCTGAATTGCCTGTTTTGTGTAACATTGGGAATGGTGATTTTTGTAACCACAAAATGAACCGTCTTGGTAGATGATGATCGGGACCCTTCTTACTACAACATCATCTGGCAACAGAGTGAGAACCTG
>NW_005216653.1:0-212 GCF_000412655.1 Myotis brandtii
ACCCCCAGGCTCCCAGGGCCCTGCCCTCCATCCCTACAGCGGGGCTGGGGGCAGGGACAGCCCTGGGCAGCGGTGTGGGCGGAGGGTTAGGCTCAGGCCCAGGCCCAGGCCCAGGCCCACACACTGTAGGCCACTAGCTCCTCCGAGCTTAAAGCCAGGTCTGGGTTCTTGGGGGGCCTGGGCGTGTGATCAAAGCTACAGAGTTGGGGGGG
>NW_005216654.1:0-212 GCF_000412655.1 Myotis brandtii
CACCATCACCCATCCCCTTCCTCCAAGGGAATTTGTCTTCCGGATGGGCAGGAGATGCAAGGGCTATTTTCTATAAAACTAGTTTCCAGAATAGTTCTAGAGAGAAAAAAAAAAGGGCAAAAACAAAACAAAACAAAACAAATTCTTTACCACTAAGAGCTTTGGTGTTTTCATCATGACAGTGGTTCTCAACCTTCCTAATGCCGTGACCC
>NW_005216655.1:0-212 GCF_000412655.1 Myotis brandtii
CTTTCTCAACAGAAACATTTCAGGCTGGTAGGGATTGATACAAAATATTCAAAGTTATGAAAAAGAAGGACCTATAACCAAAACTATTCTACCCAGTAAAGCTATCAGGTAAAATTGAGCTTTCCACATAATTTAAAGGAGTTCATCTCAAAAAAAGACAATATTAGAGGAAATTTTAAAGGGACTTCTATATAAAGAAAAAGAAAAAAGGC
>NW_005216656.1:0-212 GCF_000412655.1 Myotis brandtii
AACTTTCTCTGACTAGAAAAGAGAGAATACTGGGTGAAGGTGGCCTGAGGTACAAGTTCCTGTATGCCAGGAGAATGCATTGGTGACAAGCTCCCAGGGACAACAGGGACAATTGGTTCCATTATAATTTGACATTTAGTAAGCAAGTATAATTGTTCTATTTACTTTTCATTATATTAGCATTAGAATCACATGCAAAACTGTCACCCCCC
>NW_005216657.1:0-212 GCF_000412655.1 Myotis brandtii
CACGGTTGGGACAAAACGTATTTTAGGCTGGGAATGTGCAGCTGGCGGAGCGGGCACTGGGAAAGGATCACACAGCTTCCAGGCCACAAAGGCCACTCCCCCCTCGCGCCCTTCCCCCCCCCCCACTCTGGCTTACCTGTGACTGTGAACGATGGAGTGGCCGGTCGCTCCCTCTTCTTGAATTTTTATTTTGGTTTTCAACTTTATTTTTA
>NW_005216658.1:0-212 GCF_000412655.1 Myotis brandtii
AAAAAAATCATTATTTAAGCTTCTAAAAATTTTCCAAATATTTTACAATGGGTATATGCTACCTTAGCCATTAGAAATGAAACATGATATATTCCTCTCTGAATGGAGTTGCAAGATTTTCTGAGGAGACTATATATATATATATTTATATGCTATTTTTTTTTTCTTCCCTGATATGCTCCCTAGTAAATCTGCTAGCCCCTCTGCTGCCT
>NW_005216659.1:0-212 GCF_000412655.1 Myotis brandtii
GTTCTGGAGTGTTCTCTGTGCCCGGCCCTGCTGAGCTTTCCGTGTGGGAGGAGGCAGACCTGCAGGCAGGGCCTGTGCGGTGGGGCTGTGCCCGGACGGCGGTGCTCCGGCCAGGGCTGCCCTCGGACCAGGTGGCTCTCCCTAACGGCCTCCTCCTCTGTTCCAGGCCTTCCTAGAGCGTTACCTCCGCGCGGGCCCCACGCTGCAGTACG
>NW_005216660.1:0-212 GCF_000412655.1 Myotis brandtii
GCTTTGAAAATGACCTTTATCAGTATAAAAGTTTGACTTAGAATACCTGTAAAATAAGACACTCACATCTGCCTACCCATCAGTAGGATTTTGCTAAGACCTTTCGACTTATGGGATCCATGAAGAGCACAAAAAGGTATAAAATATTTAGGGTGAACTAGGAGACAGAGCAGCGGTAAGTTAAAGATATGCCTTTGTTCATTCAATGAAAA
>NW_005216661.1:0-212 GCF_000412655.1 Myotis brandtii
ATTTTCTTCATCTGAACTTTATAATAGAAGATACTATAAGGAGAAGGAACTAAATATAAACCATTCATGACTTCAGACCAATGTGTTTGAATGAATATAGTAATTATATTAATGTAGTAAGAATGTTAACATATATATAATAGGTATTAAATAATGTATATATGGTAGTTATTAGAATATTGCTTTGATTCACATACAGATGATGTTATGAG
>NW_005216662.1:0-212 GCF_000412655.1 Myotis brandtii
ATAATACCCTCGCCATTAAACTGTTGGGAAGGTTCCACAGGTGCATATATGGGAAGCACAGTGCCTGGCACGGAGTGAGGTTTGAATACGTGTTGACTGTCAGGGTCCTCCTGATCTTCATCATTATGATTTGTGTCATTTTTACATCTGGAAGCTCCTGGAAGCTGGGGACCACAGTTGTTTCATCTTTTCTTTCGTTTTTTTTTTTTTTT
>NW_005216663.1:0-212 GCF_000412655.1 Myotis brandtii
ATAATATACTAGAGGCTCGATGCATGAAATTCGTGCACAGGTAGGGTCCCTAGTCCTGGCTCGAGATCAGGGCCAATCTGTGGGGCGACTGGCGGAGGGGGATGGCCCCCGCTGGCACCCACCTTGGCCAGCTTGGCACTGCCTGCTTGCTGACTCTGTCCCCCACTGCCTCCCACAGGCCGGCTTTGCCCCCTGGCTCCGCCTCCCGCTGC
>NW_005216664.1:0-212 GCF_000412655.1 Myotis brandtii
GCTGGTCTCCCATGTGGATCAGTAGAAAGAGCTCTTGGGAATCTACGTGATCGCATCGCATTGCTTCATGTGGAGACGTTACTTTGAAAGAAAAAGAAACAGTTTGCCTTTGGAGACCATATTGTCCTGTGATGTTGGGTGGATGGTGACCTACGAGCAACCCCATGCTGTGAACTTGAGGGGCAGGGCTTGGGGCTGTGTGACCAGGGAAG
>NW_005216665.1:0-212 GCF_000412655.1 Myotis brandtii
ATGTACCAGCTTATTTGTGCCATGCCCCCCTGCAAAACAATTTTTTTTCAGATTTATAAAACCTCCTTTGCAGTGACATTATCTACTACTTCTACCCTGACTCTTTAGGATTTGGACAACATAAATGAAACTGTTTTTCTCTGCTCTGGTGTGGAGAGTCTCACCCAGCATCATCTCACATATCTAGGAAAATATATAGGGGGAGATCCAGC
>NW_005216666.1:0-212 GCF_000412655.1 Myotis brandtii
ATTTCTTAACATAATGCAGATTACATTGGTGAGTTTCCTTTCTAAAAATTCAGTGATTTATGCACTTACGGTTTTTACATGTTCTGTATGTGCTATACAGAATTATATCACTTGTTTGCTCAAAGAAGTAATGACTCCCCATTTTTTTTTATAGTGAAAGCCCAAATTTCTATAGTGGATTCATGACCCACATCCTCTGCCCTCCATTGCCT
>NW_005216667.1:0-212 GCF_000412655.1 Myotis brandtii
AAACTAATGAGATTTATTCAAGATGTATCTTGAAATCTTGGGGAAGCCATTGAAGGATTTTAATCAGAGGAGAGATAGCCCATCTACACTACAGAAACAACTCCAGCTAAATGGAGAGTGCAAGGGATCAGAGTGGTGGGAACATCAGTTACCAGGCTTTTGGAGTAACCAAGTAGGAATAAATGAGGAGTGTTAATGATGACAAGTAGAGC
>NW_005216668.1:0-212 GCF_000412655.1 Myotis brandtii
GGCTCCACGTTTCCACCAAACAGCTCCACGTGGCCTGGCGACGAACACGCCTGGGGAGCACTGTCAGCAGCACCTGGCAACTGGCCTCCCCCCGTCCCCAGACCAGGGAACCAGAGACTCTGGGTGGGGCGCAGCCACCTGTGTTTTAACCTCCAGCAACCTCTGGTTTTTTCTTTTTTGTTAATCCTCACCTGAGGGTATGTTTCCACTGA
>NW_005216669.1:0-212 GCF_000412655.1 Myotis brandtii
TAAATGTCACAAAGCTTTACTAAAAAGTGAAACTGAGCCTTACATACCCAAGAATTTTTTCATTCTTTCAAATTCCTGTACTTAAAAACTAACAATTATTGTTCAAGCATTATGAACAACTGCAAGCTCTTTCAGTGTATAGGGTATAGATTTTCAGCATTACATTCAATTTTTTAAAAAGATGCCTATTACAGCAAAATCTGATCCCCTAG
>NW_005216670.1:0-212 GCF_000412655.1 Myotis brandtii
TATTGTTTACATTGATTTTTAGAGAGTGGAAGGGAGAGAGTGAGGAGAGAGAGAGCAACAGTGATGTGAGAGAGACACACCAGTTGCCTCCCACATATGCCCGAGGTGGGGGTTGAATCTGCAATTCAAGGTACATGCCCTTGAAAGGGAATTGAACCCTTCACCCTCAGTGCACAGGTCGACACTCTAACCACTGAACAACACTGGCTCCT
>NW_005216671.1:0-212 GCF_000412655.1 Myotis brandtii
AGCAGAGATGATAAAGGCATGAGACTCAAGGCAGACCCATTCTCTGGGCTAACAATTTCTGGACCTTTGCCCTGATAGAATCTTCCATCTCCGAAACCCCCAAAGGGTGCCCAGGGCCAGAAAGAGACAGCAAAAATGTGGAGACAAAGAAACAACACCCACCCCCCCCCGAAAAAAAAGGAGGAATCACCAGAAAAGAAACTAAATGAAAT
>NW_005216672.1:0-212 GCF_000412655.1 Myotis brandtii
AGGACCCCGGCTTCCCGCTCACTGCCACTTCCTTCCCATCCGACCTTCACTTGCGAGTCCCCGGTCAATCCATCCAGACGCAGAGTCCGGAGGCCCAGGCCGCTGTTGGGAGCCTGGGCAAGGCCGTGAGCTGCCCATCCTTCGTCCCCGACACTCCTGCGGGGCCTCGGGCCGCAGCAGGAACCCCGGCACAGGCTTCGCGTGGTGGGTGA
>NW_005216673.1:0-212 GCF_000412655.1 Myotis brandtii
CAATCAATCTACTGCCATAATAAATTGTGTACTGAAAGAGTTAACAATAAAACTTCCTTAAATAACATGACTAATGAATAAAATGACTAGCCTAATACCTTACTTATAGAAAATATTAATAAATATTTTTAGAAGGAGCACTCATGTACACAATACAACTCCAGCTGTGCAAAAGTTGGTTGCTTCTTTCCTTTATATCATGGATCTGAACC
>NW_005216674.1:0-212 GCF_000412655.1 Myotis brandtii
GTCCACAACCCAGGCATGTGCCTCAACCAGAATCAAACAGACAACCTTCTGGTTCCTGGGACTATGCTCAACCACTGAGCTACACTGGCAGGACAAAGTTTTGTTTAATCGCTTGATGCAGGCAGGAAGAAACCATCTCAGAGAGGTTGGGCACTCCCCTGTGGTCACACAGCCAGCAGGGGAAAAGCAGGAACTACAATGCTTTCAATACG
>NW_005216675.1:0-212 GCF_000412655.1 Myotis brandtii
GGTTCACCAAGATGTATAGGTGGAAAGAGCAGTCCAGTAGATGTAGTAGCAAGAAGTGAGTTATGGCAGTGTAAAAAGCACATGTCATGTTTGTGCAGCACTAAAAATCTTGAATGAAGTGCACAAGGGAAGAGGTGAGATGGGGCTGAGGGGCATTTTTTATGGAGATTTATCGGGGCTTTGTAGGTCCTATTCTGAAATTAATTCTATAA
>NW_005216676.1:0-212 GCF_000412655.1 Myotis brandtii
GTTGGCGCTTTGCTCTGCGGGCGCTCACAGCCTTCTCGGCAGGGACAGTGACATGGCCTGAGGCCTGTTTCAGAAAGGTCACGGGGGCAGTGCAGAGAGGATGGGATCGTAGCGATGGGTGAGAAAGAGGATGGGGACCCGCACGCGGGCGTTTCATGGACGGGTCGGTGGGGGGGGGTGGTCGGTGGAGGGGATGGAGATGTTTCCCAGGC
>NW_005216677.1:0-212 GCF_000412655.1 Myotis brandtii
CTGAGACCCAGAGTTGCCAAAAGAGTTAAACCTTAAAAAGTGTGTCCCCAAATGTCAGGATGCAACACCTGTTCCATAGATTTAAAAATTAGAATTTTAAAGAACACAATATGTTAACACTAATTTGGGATTCGTGATAATATAATTTATTTCCTTCTATTTCTTTATAATATCGCTTTCTTTAAGGCAAGCATTTGAATTTCATAAAAAAT
>NW_005216678.1:0-212 GCF_000412655.1 Myotis brandtii
AAGAGTTCATAAAATCAATAATTTTTCTGATTATAAAATAAATTTTTACTGTAGAAAATGAAAATACAGAAACTTATTAAATAATCACCTTTAACCCCACATATATTAACACTTCTGATTCTTTTCAGGTTTTTTTAAGAAATGTTTCTCTTGTGTGTGTATGTGTGTGAGACAGAGAGTGGATGTGTGTGCATGCACATTTACTCATGTAG
>NW_005216679.1:0-212 GCF_000412655.1 Myotis brandtii
ACAGAGGAGATGCAGTCCCACAGGGAAGAGGCAATTCTGATAAAGGACACTGGAGCACTGCTGGGCAGGGGAGATGGATGTCCATGGACAAAAACTAACGTGTTCACTTACCATACTGAGCTCGCATAATATGGGTCCTATTGATCTCCTTAAGCAGAGCTGTCACAGCGCACATTCCAGTGGGTGCCACGCAAACATTCTGCACTGTGGCT
>NW_005216680.1:0-212 GCF_000412655.1 Myotis brandtii
TGTCTCTCTATCCCTCTCCCTTCTTCTCTGAAATCAACAAAAACATGTTTTTTAAAAAAACCAATGAAACAGAACTTGAAAACATAAAAACAAAAGAGGTGGAGCTTTCTCTACACTTTGACAAGCACAGTGGGGTGTTGCAGAGAGCAGAGACCTCTGACCTCTCCCACCTCCAGCTTTCTCAGCCAGGGCATCACCTGGGCAAGTAGCTC
>NW_005216681.1:0-212 GCF_000412655.1 Myotis brandtii
CTCCCTGCCAGGACATCCCTAGCCCCAATCGCCCTCCACAATCAGGGGTGGGGCTGGCCATCCAATCACCCACATCTCCTCTTCCCTGCCAGCCCATCCCCAATCAGTCCCTATCGGGGCAGGCCAGCCAGACCCCACCTGTGCACTAATTCATGCTCTGAGCCTCTAGTATGGAATAAAAAACTGAAAGCAACAAACCAACAAAAAGACAA
>NW_005216682.1:0-212 GCF_000412655.1 Myotis brandtii
CTGTGGAGTAATTAAAGTAAGGACTAGAGGCTGAGTTTTGGTGCAGAGATGGACAAATGTTTGAGCTGAGATCTGAAACAAGAGGGGATAAGAGAAGAGCCCTCTAAACAAGAGAGAAATGCAATTGTAGAGACACAGAGATACAAGTGAAAAACAAATATAATTCAAGTACAGCAAATTTGAAGGAACTTAGTAAGATATGAGTGCCAAGA
>NW_005216683.1:0-212 GCF_000412655.1 Myotis brandtii
GATTTCTATTACCTGTACGTGATTCTGAAGCAAAACCAATGTATAAAAATCTAAACTTAAAGAAATAAATTATTCAGAATAATAATTATTATATAAAATTGCTTCTATTTAATACCATAAAAGGTTTCACTCTTTGCATACTTATTTTCTCTAAATAGTGGTACATATGGGAGGTGGTTTACAGATCATTAATTATTTGGTTTAGATACTGT
>NW_005216684.1:0-212 GCF_000412655.1 Myotis brandtii
GATTTCTATTACCTGTACGTGATTCTGAAGCAAAACCGATGTATAAAAATCTAAACTTAAAGAAATAAGTTATTCAGAATAATAATTATTATATAAAAGTGCTTCTATTTAATACCAAAAAAGGTTTCGCTCTTTGAGTACTTATTTTCTCTAAATAGTGGTACATATGGGAGGAGGTTTACAGATCATTAATTATTTGGTTTAGATACTGT
>NW_005216685.1:0-212 GCF_000412655.1 Myotis brandtii
GTAGCGGCAATACAAGTCCACATTATTTGTTTAGTTTCCTTTCTTTCATATCCCTCCTCATGTTTTGGAAGTTATTAAAGAGTTCCTCAAACATTACTCAATACACTGAGGTTTTTAGTACCAGCTTTATCTCTAAATAATTGTAGTATCCTTAGCAAATAATGCACATCCTCACGTCTTCAATGTTTTCATCTCTGAGTAATCTTGAACAC
>NW_005216686.1:0-212 GCF_000412655.1 Myotis brandtii
CCCAGAGTCCCACTTAATAAAATAATCTGATTAAATGTTTTTTTTGCTCTATAGATCTAGCCACGTTTGAAATAAGGAAATGTCTCTGAATCAGAGTGCTAACACACCGTAAGAAAAATAAGCATCCTTGAGTAAAATCGAACTCATAAAGAGAAAAAAACAGCATGGGAGTGTACCCACCAGGAATAAATGGTAAACTAATCTTTAGGAAA
>NW_005216687.1:0-212 GCF_000412655.1 Myotis brandtii
GACCCTCCCCCACCCCCAGAGAGGGCAGGGGATGGAGTGACAGAGACGCCAACCTGTGCTTTGTCTGAGCACTCCTGTTGGTGCCAGGCCCCGCAGACCATCTGCAGGTTATACGATTTCGGATGGACTTACCCGAAAAAGAAGCCGCCTTCCCCCCTCGCCGCAGTGTAGTTGGTGACTTCTGCATGTCTCTCTCTGTCTCTCTCCCCCCC
>NW_005216688.1:0-212 GCF_000412655.1 Myotis brandtii
TCAGAGAAGTCTGTTTCATGTGTGTAGTAACAAGCTGTCCAACCCCCAGCATTGCACAAGCATTTAAGGCATATTTTGACTTGAATCAAGTATGGAAATTTTCAGATAAATAACTCGAAAAACTTGCACAGTTTTTTGAAACGGGAAAAAAAAAACCAACAACACAGTTTACAACAGATTGTTTAGACTTTAAATACTGATCTTATGTAGTA
>NW_005216689.1:0-212 GCF_000412655.1 Myotis brandtii
CCCAAATGTAAACTACAAGTTCTAGGGCTGTGCAAATAGGCATTTGTTGAGGAAGCCGAGAAGTGACTGGGGACTGTCATCGGGGACTGTGGGAGTGAGCAACCCACACCTAATCATTAAGCTTGTCTGTAACGATCATGATGAAGAAATGGGCCCTGGCTGTGGTATTTCTGACTTGGAGAACTCTGATACTATGAAAAAGTAGAAATCAC
>NW_005216690.1:0-212 GCF_000412655.1 Myotis brandtii
ATTTGTGAACTACAGATACATTGTGAAAAAGTGACCTCACCACAGTCCCCACCTCTGTAGTCTTTTTCTCCCTATCCCACTTCCATTCCCTTTTACCCAAAAAATAAGTGTGTGTCATCCACAGCCCAGAGGACTGTGAGGAAGTTGAAAGGAACCACGAACCAGCAGAGCTAATGAATGAGAAAGAAGGACCATGTATCAAGGCGATTCTG
>NW_005216691.1:0-212 GCF_000412655.1 Myotis brandtii
CAACCACTTCCGGGGGAGGGTTGTACTTATTTACTGCGAAAACCTGTTTCAGAATCAGAAATGCAAAAGGAAACGGACTGCATTTCTAAAAAGCACACAAGGCTCAGATTTTCTTTAATGAATCAGTCTAGACATGCAACCAGGTAGAGAAAAGAATGTAAGGCATGCTCATGAGTCTTTGTGCTCAGTCTCCAAGCCTAAATAATGATAAT
>NW_005216692.1:0-212 GCF_000412655.1 Myotis brandtii
AAAAAAAAAATATTAAAAAAGAAAAAAGAAGAAGAAGAAGCCACTGGAGGGCTTTATGGAGAAAGATCATAAATGGAATTTCTGTCTTAACTGACCATTCTAGCTGCTAGCTAGAAAATAAATCCTTGTGGTTTTAGAAAAAGAAACAAGAGGTGAGTGAGAAGACTATTTACTGTAGTTAAAGGGGAAGATGATGGCTGGGAGAAAATTTC
>NW_005216693.1:0-212 GCF_000412655.1 Myotis brandtii
CCAGGTCGTGGTCCGTGAACGGGTCGACGCGCGCGCACAGCCACTCGTGCCGGTCCTGGTACATGGTGTCGCGCACGTGCACCACGTCGTCGCACCTCAGGGACAGGGAGCAGGCGTCCAGCTGGCCGGAGATGTTCAGGTTCAGCCGGATGTAGAAGGAGTCCCCCGAGGTGACCAGGCCCTCCTCCATGTCCTTCAGCAGCTTCCGGTAC
>NW_005216694.1:0-212 GCF_000412655.1 Myotis brandtii
CACGCCACCCCACGCGCCCACAGGGCGGGCAGCTCGCCGATGGCCTCCTTGCCCACCGCTCTCTTCTTCCTCCTCCTTCCTCCTTAGAGAGACAGAGACACCACTGGCCCCAAACGCAGGACAAGACATAACCCAGAGCCCTTTTCGGGAGGCACTGGGTCACCGGGAGGGCGGGAGGCGGCCCCCTCCTGGAATGCCCTGGCTGCTCCCAC
>NW_005216695.1:0-212 GCF_000412655.1 Myotis brandtii
CCTCTCTGAAATCAATAAAAATACACTTTAAAAATAAAACACACCAGGAGTCTCCTCCCCCTCAGTCAGGATGCCTGCATGTTCTTGACAAATAATTTCCACTTAGCAAGCCCTTGTATGTCTGGGAAGAGTAATCCTCGTGGAAATTTCATATACACATACTCCTCTACAAGATACACAAAATTGGACCAGGAGGCTCATCGTGCTCAGTG
>NW_005216696.1:0-212 GCF_000412655.1 Myotis brandtii
TTTGTTATATAGGCTGCCTCATTTTCCATTTTCTGTCCTTCTGACTTTATTTCTCTTCCTGTTCAACCATTGTGGTAAGAGTAAATAATCTTCCTTTGTTCGTCATCTTAAGAAGAAACTGTTCAATATTTCAGGATTAAGCATCAATAGGATGCTAGCAGTAGATTTTTTTGTGGGGTAGGGCCATTTTTAGGTTGGGGAAGTTTTCATCG
>NW_005216697.1:0-212 GCF_000412655.1 Myotis brandtii
TAGTTGATTTTAAAAATATGTTTCACCAGACGCTAGCTGGTTTGGCTCGGTGGATACAGCGTTGGCCTGTGGATTACAAAGTCCTGGGTTTGATTCTAGTCAGGGACAGGCACCTAGGTTGCAAGCTCCTCTCAGCCTGGGCTCTGATTGGGGCGTGTGTAGGAGGCAACCAATAGATGCGTGTCTCTCACATTGATGTTTCTCTCTGTCTT
>NW_005216698.1:0-212 GCF_000412655.1 Myotis brandtii
AACCAAGGTACATGCCTTTGACTGGAATCGAACCTGGCACTCTTGAGTCCACTGGTTGACGCTCTATTCACTGAGCCAAACCGTTTAGGGCAAGGTCTATGTTTTTTAGCCCTGGGCCAAAAAGGAGACCAGGCCAACACTCAAAGCCTCCAGAGTTCCACCTCTGCCTGTAGTCTGATTGTTTTTAAGTCTTGATTAGATTCAGGCTATTG
>NW_005216699.1:0-212 GCF_000412655.1 Myotis brandtii
AGAGAGAGAATAAAGACAGTCTAAACTGCCCTCCTCAAGCCTGACTCATTCGTTCTTCGGCCAGATGTGTGTTAGCCCTACTGTGCGCCAGGCCCCCCGTAGGTGCTGGGGTGCCCAGGGCACGAGACCGAACTCGCTGCTGGAGGGAAGCCGGCACTGGGTGGGGGGGAAGACCAGAGGCCCGGAAATGGGCCAAGTCCCGGGCGTGGTCG
>NW_005216700.1:0-212 GCF_000412655.1 Myotis brandtii
CTGCCAGACGCTCTGTGGTCCTTCCTGGTGTGCCTCTCCTATTTCTCAACTCCTTGCTTTTGCATAAGCTCTCCAAAGAAGGCTAACAATTATTGAGGGTGAGAGAGGCAAAATAGTCTACCAACAAGATGATAAAGGTGGGATTTGAGTTCTACAGGCTAAGTTTCTAACTAAACACAGTGCTATCCTGCCCACAACCCATGGCTATTGCT
>NW_005216701.1:0-212 GCF_000412655.1 Myotis brandtii
ACTTGGTTCAACCACTTTGCTAACTTCTTGCTTCTTACTCCAGAGTTCTCATTCAACAAACATTAATGACGCATTTACTATGAGCCAGGAACTATACTAGATGCTGTGGATACAGAGGCAATGCGAAAGGGAAGAGAGACATATAAACAAGAAACTGCTTTAAAGTAGCTGAGAGAAACACCTCTGCAAGTTCAGTGGGACACAAAGGAACA
>NW_005216702.1:0-212 GCF_000412655.1 Myotis brandtii
TGGCCAAGGAAGAAAATAAACTGTTAACTCCCAATGACTTGCTTGGGTCAGCAACACAGCCCAGAAAAATCGGCATGCTCTCCTGTAACGCTGAGGCCTCTGGGTAAAGGAGGACCTCAGGCAGATGGACAGAAGGGCAGCAGTCAAGGGCCCAGGCCTGGCTCTAAGTCAGAGCCAGCTAATGGCCTCCCAATCCAGTTTCTCCCAGCAGG
>NW_005216703.1:0-212 GCF_000412655.1 Myotis brandtii
TCTTTTTGTTTATCTTTCCTCTCCCTCCCCCTTTTCTCTCTTTTCTCCCTGCCTTTCTTTCCTTTTTTAAAATTCCCGATATATGTTTTGCCTCTCCTTTCTTTCCTTATTTTTCTATTTTTCTTATTACTTTTCTTTTCCCCCCTCCCTCCCTCCCTCCCTTCCTCTCTTCTTTACTCCCTCCTTCTCTCCCTTCCTTTCTTCCTTCTTCC
>NW_005216704.1:0-212 GCF_000412655.1 Myotis brandtii
AGCCCCGATTCCCCTCCGAGCAGGATATCAACGCCCTGAGCCGCCCGGCTGTGTTGGGGAGATAAATTCACAGACATCCCTGCGACAGGCCGTGGGGTCCGGGATGGTGTGAGCTCGGCTCACATCGGCTCCCCCGCGGAGAAACGGGGCGCCTGCACCTCCCCACCCACGTGGAGTGAGGCCTGGCTGGGAGACTTTGGGGGGCGTGATGG
>NW_005216705.1:0-212 GCF_000412655.1 Myotis brandtii
GCTTTTACATGCGACCAAAGACTTACAGAGACACAATCTTACTTGGCACTCACAACAGTGCAATTATTATACCTTTTTCATGGAAAAAGGGAGAGGTTTAAACAGGATAAGTGACTTTGGCCAAAGTTACCCAACTATAAGGATAGGAAGGAGGCCTGTACCCCGGGGTGCTGTTCCTCCTGGCCTCTGTTTTATGTGTGCACCGCGGTGGC
>NW_005216706.1:0-212 GCF_000412655.1 Myotis brandtii
TCTCTCTCAAATCAATAAAAACATATTTTAAAAAATCGTCAGAAACAAAGAGATGCTCTGGCTGATAATCTGACTGCACCTGTCAATTGTAATCTTGATTTTCCCAATTGTTTTCATTGATTGACTTTATAAGTGAATGTTAAAATTTTAGGCTTTCAAATAAGATTGTGCTAATGAACTTCCACTTTGATTTGTGTTCTATATGATGTTGA
>NW_005216707.1:0-212 GCF_000412655.1 Myotis brandtii
AATAAGAAGTAATACCAGCCATGGCCAGGTAGCTTAGTTGGTTACAGCATTGTCTGGATATGTCAAGGTTGTGGGTTCAATCTTTGGTCGAAGGGAAGAGAACATTAAGAAGCAACCAATGAATGCATAAATTAAATAAGTGGAAAACAAACCGAGGTCTCTCTGTCCCCCCTCCCTCTCTCTAAAATCAATCAATCAATCAATCAATCAAT
>NW_005216708.1:0-212 GCF_000412655.1 Myotis brandtii
AGCTCCGCGCCTATCTTGTCCATTACTGTGAGAAGCCACCAGCCGGCCCGGCCCTGCACAGTCCTTCCTGGATTCTTGACCCACAGAAACTGAAAGGCATTGCATCATTGCGGTTGTGTCTGGCCACCGTTTGGGGCTGTTTGTTATGCAGCAATAGTGACGGGGACAGTCCCGCTCTCCTCCCCGGCCCGGCTGGACTTCTCGGTTTGCCC
>NW_005216709.1:0-212 GCF_000412655.1 Myotis brandtii
AACGTTTCTTACATACCGTTATATTGGCTGGGCCGCATGCGGGCTTGCTTTACAGTCTTCCTTTCCAAAGTCTGTTTATTTAACCCACTCTGAGCTTAACCTGGTTCCTAGACACACCCAAGCTGGTGTACACAGGGTCCTGCCATACCCCATCTCCCCAGAGTGTTCTGGCTTCGAGGGAAGAATCCACTGTTCCATCAGGTGCCTGAGTG
>NW_005216710.1:0-212 GCF_000412655.1 Myotis brandtii
CAAGCATGCAAAGAAACAGGTAAATATGAGCAATAATGTGGGATAGTATCCATTAATGGAAACGGATCCACAAATGGCACAGAATTACAGAATTAGGTAACAAAAATATTAAAATATACCTATATCTGTATCTAGATAGATAGATAGATAGATAGACAGATAGATAAGTTCTATAATTTACAATTACTTATTTCCTCATGTGATTAGTTGCC
>NW_005216711.1:0-212 GCF_000412655.1 Myotis brandtii
CAAGCATGCAAAGAAACAGGTAAATATGAGCAATAATATGGGATAGTATCCATTAATGGAAACAGATCCACAAATGGCAAAGAATTACAGAATTAGTCAACAAAAATATTAAAATATACCTATATCTCTATCTAGATAGATAGATAGATAGATAGACTGATAGATAAGTTCTATTATTTACAATTACTTATTTCCTCATGTGATTAGTTGCC
>NW_005216712.1:0-212 GCF_000412655.1 Myotis brandtii
TGGCCTTCTTGGAATTATGGTGATTTGGACCAGCTTGTTAGATAAAGAAAAATAAGATGTGCAGAGCAGTTCCTCTGAAATGGCTACTTAGGCTCTATTTTAATATGGCTCCACTCATGTTATCTTTCACCCGGGCCATGAGACCGCTCAAACCTCCATCTGTGGAATAAAGTGATAAGTGACAACAGAGGGTCCAGGTTCAGACTTGCACA
>NW_005216713.1:0-212 GCF_000412655.1 Myotis brandtii
AGCCCACTTCTTCATTGTGATTACATTTTATTGTTGTCTATTATATTAGATTCTCTTCCATGAGGGACTGAAAGCGTCTTATAGTTACATGCAACTAAACTACATATAATTGGATTATTTTCCTTTGAAATTTTTTGACATTGTTAACCACCTGGTGGTTCTTATGACAGAGATATCTGGCTGTCCCCCAATATCCATCCTCCCTTCTTCTA
>NW_005216714.1:0-212 GCF_000412655.1 Myotis brandtii
GTCCAGGCCTTTATTCAGGTATATCCTTTCATTCAGGGCTAGCCCCAGCTTTGTGTTGGGGGATCAATTCCAACTTGGTTTTCAGGAACAGCAAAAAGCCTGTGTCCTGGCCCTGTGAGAGTCTTAAAAGAGCCAAACCCCTGGTTCACTAAGATAGGTGCAACTCACACCGGGGTACCCAAAGAGTCCATTCTCTTACCCTCAGTTTTTTA
>NW_005216715.1:0-212 GCF_000412655.1 Myotis brandtii
GGCTGGCAGCTGGCAGCCACCAGGGACCCTACCAGTGCCCGCATTTCATGCACTGGGCCTCTAGTTTTTTAAATAAAATTGGCACAAACAGAATTTCTATCGCCTTTTCCACAAAGAATTGCTGTGTTTCCAAAGATTCTATGCGATTCAGATACCTGGCGCCAGTGGGGAGGGGCCGGCCAGGGCCAGGGCTGTGGGTTATTCCCAGATCC
>NW_005216716.1:0-212 GCF_000412655.1 Myotis brandtii
CTTAGAAGAACCTCCAAGTCCTCCCAGTGGCTGGCTGGGGAGTGGGATCTCGGCTCACGCTGAGGTTGCATCTGCAGCTGAGGTGGACAGTTCCTGCTCACTCCTTCTAAAAGGGCCTGGGTCTCTCTGCTTCTCCACCTAAGAGCCCCTCTGCCCCAGGGAATGTGCCCAGAGCCACCCAGCATGACCCAACCCAGGGGCATGGAGGAGCT
>NW_005216717.1:0-212 GCF_000412655.1 Myotis brandtii
TGCCAGTGGCTAATTTCTGGTTGTTTTTTCATGTGGTCAAAAGACAGCAAGCTAACTCTTTGTCCTCTTCTTATGGCCCCATTCATAAGGGCTCCACCATAGTGATCTCATTACTTCCCAAAGGTCCCACCTCCAAAGCCATCACATTGGGGCTTATATCTCAACATATGAATTGGGGGGGGGGATGGTAACAAACATTCAGTCCATACAAT
>NW_005216718.1:0-212 GCF_000412655.1 Myotis brandtii
GGGGCTTTGGGTAATGCTGTCTTCCTCCAAGGAGGGCGGATTTATTTTGGTAGGTAGGTATTGTCCTAGCTGGTCACCTTGTCCCATCCAGGGTTAATTTCAGGTTTTGTTTTGTTTTGTTGTTAATTTCAGGTTTTGTTAGGGCTGGTCTATTTTACTTTTGCCCCTTTCCTGTTGTATGGCCAGTACTCTTAGGGCACACACTTATTCCT
>NW_005216719.1:0-212 GCF_000412655.1 Myotis brandtii
AATCAAACCCGGGACCCTATCCACTGAGCCAAACTGGCTAAGGTGAGCTCTATTTCACTTAGTGACAGACATCTTTTGTCTTCTACACATCCTGCTGTTTTTATGTCTGTTTTTGATTTATTCAAGTGCCAACAATTTTCTGGACTAAATATGCATGTAAACCAATTCCACTGACATCTCCTTATCTCCATTCCAGATGACCTCCTGTCCCC
>NW_005216720.1:0-212 GCF_000412655.1 Myotis brandtii
TGGCATTCAGAGAGACCTGGAGGAGAGTGGCAAGAGGCGATAGAGAGAAAACCAGGGAGGGAACAATTCCTATAAATTGTAATTTACAGGGATTGTTTTTTATCCTAAAAGTAGAAGGAACATTTTAAAATATTTTTTTACTGGAAATGTCATGATAGGATTTGCATTTGAAGCAATATAGATGCAGTCTAGAAGAAGTAGGATTACTAGAA
>NW_005216721.1:0-212 GCF_000412655.1 Myotis brandtii
CTCTGGTGAGCTAGAGTCCTCTCCACCACAGATATTGTCTGCATCTCTCGGGTCTGGTTTAAAGAGAAAGACTAAGAGGGAGAGACTAAACTGAGTCCCTCTTCATCCCCCTGCTCCCACCCCCACACACCTCAAATCTATATAATAAAAGCCTAAACGACCATTAAGGCAGAAAGACCAGAACGACTGGTTGCTATGATGCACACTGACCA
>NW_005216722.1:0-212 GCF_000412655.1 Myotis brandtii
ATTAGCATATTAGCTCTTTATTATATAGGATTAATGAAAAGGGAAGTTAGCCAAGCTATATGGGATTAAAATATTTGGAGTACTAGTGATAAAACCATATAGAGGACTCACCTTTTCATCATGTTGTTAGGTATAGTGAACAAGATATTTACTCTCTCATAGTCTAACATGTTCCAGATAGACTCAGCCTAAATTTGCTGAGGAATTCAATT
>NW_005216723.1:0-212 GCF_000412655.1 Myotis brandtii
CTGGCAGCTGCCACTCGCACCTGCTGATGGTGCCAAGTGACCAGGGCTGGCGCTGGGCGCCAGCAGCGGGTGCAAGCGGCGGCTTCGGCGCCAGCCGTGGGAGTAAGTGGTGGCTCTGGCACCAGCAGCGGGTGTGAACCAGGCCAGCGCCGGCAGCAGGTGCAAGTGCCTGGTGGGACCGTGGCACGTGGGAGCAAATAATTTTCAGTAAC
>NW_005216724.1:0-212 GCF_000412655.1 Myotis brandtii
AGCATGAGGAAACTAGTGTTTTCATTCATTCATTCCACACATCTTATTTTTTATTTTTTCCTATTTCCACTCATTTTAATTAACATCCTACTTCATTCCAGGCAATACTCTGGGCCCAAGGAATAGAGCAGAAACAAAAGCAGCCAAATCCCTAACTAGATGGAGCTTATTCTAATGTGAGACAGACAAACAAATCAACATAAGCATCACAA
>NW_005216725.1:0-212 GCF_000412655.1 Myotis brandtii
GGGCCCACGCAGCCATGTCCTGGGCAGTTCTAAGAAATACATCCTGAAAGGGTCACTCTTGCATTAGACAAAACTGAAGGCTTGCGGGGTGAAGAGAGTGCGCAGAAGAGTTTTGAGTGAATTGCTTCTCCCCAGTCACATGGGAGCTGAAAGCTCTGACTGGATAGAGTCGGGGAGGAATGCATTTGGGTAATGATGTGGGCTCTCGTTTG
>NW_005216726.1:0-212 GCF_000412655.1 Myotis brandtii
TCATGAATGAGACTCTTGTTCCTCTCATTTGTGAATTTTTGCATTTCTGGACGTTCACCCCGTTCAGGCCGCCTCCCGAGGAAGAGGCCGGCCAGGGGAGATGGTGGCCAGAGGTGAGTCTCGGTTCACGGGCAACTGGAGACGGGGCTGCAGCCCATTCGAACGCGGGGGGAGGGCCCCGGCCGGTGTGGCTCAGTGGTTAGAGCGCCGGC
>NW_005216727.1:0-212 GCF_000412655.1 Myotis brandtii
ATTGTTTTATTCCATTTGAGCTTATTTTTCAAAAAACTTCTCTTATTGGGTAATTTGAAAGAACAAATTATGCAATGCTAAAGAATAATTACCCTAGGAAAATAGAGACAATTTGTGAAAATTTATATTATTTTTCTACTTTAATTAAGAAATAGGAGTAACAGGAGTGATATGCCTTCTGTCTGCAGTGTCTCCCACCATCTGTTTGTTCC
>NW_005216728.1:0-212 GCF_000412655.1 Myotis brandtii
AAATACTCTCAATGCTCACAGGGAGAATTAGTCTGACTTACACCTGTGAGAAGTTCACCCATTGGCTGGGATTCAGAGACAGGTCATTGGAGATCTGGGATTTGAATCCAAGTTCATCAGCCTCAAGGACTTGTGATCTTTTTAAAATGCACGGTATGTTAAGCTGCAACATGACGTCAGTTGACGTAACGGCGATGTGAGTCTGCCACAGG
>NW_005216729.1:0-212 GCF_000412655.1 Myotis brandtii
GGGTAATTATAGGGAAGCTTTGATTTCAAATGTATTTTCGCTATAAACTATTGGCATTTCACTACCAATATGTAGTATCAAAAATGTATTCTCCAAATTTTCCTTCACACCCAGAAGTAGCACAAATACATGCCCTGCACTGATAAAATATATGTGAATTTGTAATCTATATCAGAGAATCATTTATGATCAGATAGCTCCATGATACATGG
>NW_005216730.1:0-212 GCF_000412655.1 Myotis brandtii
ATCTTAACCATTTTTAAATGTACAGTTCAGTGGCATATAATATATTCATATTATTGTGCTGCCATCACCATCTATTTTCAGAACTCTTTTCAGGCAAAACTGAAACTCTACTCATGTCCCCCTTCCTCCCCAGCCCCTGACAACCATTCTACTTTCTGACTCTGGATTTGACTAATTTAAGTACCTCATATGAGTAAAATCATACAGTATTT
>NW_005216731.1:0-212 GCF_000412655.1 Myotis brandtii
TGATCCTAAATTCCAGTGATGGTCACACAGTGAGAGGTTGAGTTAATAGAAAACGTTGACAGTCTCCCCCTCTCTTGTTTTTTAATCTAAAATGTGAGAAATGGTCTTATTTTGCTTATTTAATCTCCTCAAAGCATGGCACAGGGGAAACAATAATTTCACATAATTAAAATATTTGATGAGAGCCAAAACCGGTTTGGCTCAGTGGATAG
>NW_005216732.1:0-212 GCF_000412655.1 Myotis brandtii
ATAGCTTGAAAAGCAACTACTGAGATCTTAATGCACATTTAGCAAGAAGTAGGAAAATGAAAAGATGTTTAGCTGTGAATATTTCAATAAGGTACAAACTGGAACAGAAACTCACCCAAGAAAGCACACAAGTCCTGCAACTTATCAATTAATGTTTCAACTTTATCAAGCCACCCTTTTAACACAAAATATTTGACAGTTTGTTAAGAGGA
>NW_005216733.1:0-212 GCF_000412655.1 Myotis brandtii
TGCTGCCAGCGCCGGCCCGGCTCTCACCCACTGCTGGTGCCGGAGCCACCACTCACACCCCCTGCCAGTGCCCGGTGCCAGTCCCAATCACTTGGTGTCATCAGTGGGTGTGATCTGTGGCTCCTGGCCCTGATTGCTCCTGAGGGCTTCTCCACCTCCCCCCCACCCCCCCGCTTCTGAGGGGCGATTGTGGCAGCAGCCGCCCCTGCACC
>NW_005216734.1:0-212 GCF_000412655.1 Myotis brandtii
CATGTTTCCCCGTCTTTGGCGGGAGGGAACCTTGGCAGATGTGCTCCTGAGTCTTATATGACAAGACGTTCCAGAATCATCTCATCCACTTTCTGCCCGAGACCGAGAGCCGGCTGTTCCTGGTTCTTCACGTGAGAAGCAGTGTTTGGAGACCAGGCTCTGGTTCCGGGGATGTGCATTCATCCTGGTTGCCTGTTGTTTCTAGACCTTTT
>NW_005216735.1:0-212 GCF_000412655.1 Myotis brandtii
AAAAGTGCATCATGCACATAACTTCATTCTAAGGTCTGTAAATTACAGTGATCTTCTAATGAGGGATAATAAGTCACATTTCCCAGCCTGCACTTAGGAAGCCCAAGCGGAACAAACTCTCTGGCTCAGGGAAAGGGGCCTGTCGGTTCTCTCCTAGAATGCTAGAACCTCTGAGGAGGTCAGTTATCCAGAGAATGGCACCCCTACCCCAG
>NW_005216736.1:0-212 GCF_000412655.1 Myotis brandtii
GCATTAGGAAGGTTGAGAACCACTGCTTTAGAGCATGTCTCATGTGCTTTGTTCAGACTCATTCCTCTCAGCCTTCAAGTCCATTAGATAAATTTAACTTTCAGTCAGTGCTCCATGACCTGCTCCTGCCATCTGAGGTCCCACATGCTTTCAGTTCCAGGCCCATTCCATTGGCCAAAAAATCTTTAATAAAGAGGGAATATGCAAATTGA
>NW_005216737.1:0-212 GCF_000412655.1 Myotis brandtii
AAATACCCAAACAGAGCAACAACTGGAAAAAAACAAACACTGAAAAGCAGAAAACTTTAGGCCAGCTTAGGGACAACATGAAACAAAACAATATCTGCATAATAGGGGTTCCAGAGGAGAGAAAGCTGAGCATAGAATATAAAACCTGTTCAAAGAAATAATGACAGAAATGATCTCTTACTTGGGGAAGAAAAAAGTCACACAAGTCCATG
>NW_005216738.1:0-212 GCF_000412655.1 Myotis brandtii
TCCCGATGGCCATCCACACGTCCTCCTTGCGTGGGGCTTCCCAGCGTGGCTCCCATCCCGGGGCGGCGAGAGAGACTCGGGGAAGTCAGGAGCCACAGTGTTTGTAATCACGTGATCATGAACACATGATCCTGTTACCCTTTTCTATTGGTTAGAAGCAAGGCTCAGCCCAGCGGGCATGTCTCAGTGGTTGAGCATTGACCTATGAACCA
>NW_005216739.1:0-212 GCF_000412655.1 Myotis brandtii
ATTTGGTCATCTCTCATTCTCTCTTAGGATAGAAATGACCAAGGGAAAGCAAGACAGTTAATTATATAACAAATTATATAACACACTTATACTACATTGATAGGTGGGTCTCCCATGGAACGCTGTATAGGTTGTACACCCACAGCCTCACTGGGGTGTGTGTTAGGGAGGGGCAGTCATCTTACTGACCCTTCAGCAGGTACCACACATAA
>NW_005216740.1:0-212 GCF_000412655.1 Myotis brandtii
GTGGCCTAGCACGTCCCTGGGCCATGGCGTCAGGAAACGGGCCCGGCCCACAGCGCCCCAAGTCTCAGATTTCGGGACAACTACCGGCCTCCGAGCCTGTCCACAGGGCGGGCTGCACGGAGAACGGTTCCCGGCGGCCATACCGGCAAGACAGCCAGAGACAGCGGCAACCCCCCACAGGAAGAGGAAGCGGTGCCGCCCGCAGCCGCGCG
>NW_005216741.1:0-212 GCF_000412655.1 Myotis brandtii
ATGAGACCAGGTTGACTCCTAATATTACATCCAAATATTTACCATTTTTGAGCAAGAAAAGAATAATTGCGTGGAACTCTATATCCCTCAAAGACTGTGACTATACAGATTTAATTATTAATAATACATTACTGTTAACAACAGTAATGATAATGGCTAGTAAAGTGAAAATGCCAAACTTTCATTCTATGCTCAGTGAAGTAGCAGAAAGA
>NW_005216742.1:0-212 GCF_000412655.1 Myotis brandtii
TTGAGCATAATGGCTTGGGTCGATTTCTAGGGTCTCTTCTGTTCCATTAATCTATATGCCTATTCTTTTGCCAGTATCAAGCTGTTTTGATTATGGTAGCTTTGTAGTATAATTTAATATCTGGTATTGTAATTTCTCCAATTTTGTTCTTCCTTAAGATTGCTGCAGCTATTTGTGGTCTTTTATTATTATTATTATTATTATTATTATTA
>NW_005216743.1:0-212 GCF_000412655.1 Myotis brandtii
CATCTGCTGGTGACGCTGCTGCGCAGCAGGGCCCAACACAGGGCGCTCCAGGCCTAACGTGTGTCCCGCTTCCTCGCTCATGAGCACTTGTTCCCTCTCTGCTTGTAACAGAAGCTACACTCTTCTCAGCATCACACAGAGACGTGATGAAGGAAGAGGGACTCGGAGTGTGCACTTAATGCAGGTTTTGCTCCTCTATCCCCCCTGGTTAA
>NW_005216744.1:0-212 GCF_000412655.1 Myotis brandtii
TACTTGACATTTTTATATATACATTTTGAGGTAATGGCTTCCATCTTTTTTTTTTTTTAATAGAAACTGTTGTTAAGTAAGTGGTTTTTCTGTAAACAGAGGGCATGAGATAGCTCACAGTCGGACCCAGAAAACCTGTGTTCAGTCTTTCAGGTGCCATTCATTTGAAGCACTTGGTTGTATACTGCCATTCATTGTTTTCAAGTTATTTC
>NW_005216745.1:0-212 GCF_000412655.1 Myotis brandtii
AGTGTTTGTGTAGTGGACATTATTGTTTTGGTCTCTCCAGCACCCCTTCTCTCCTTTTTCTGGTGATAGGTCTGTCCCTGGCTCAGTGTCACATGTCCTCGCTACAGTGAGTTCATCCGAATCTATCCCAGGGAGTTTCCAGACAGCAGCTAAGGAGAGGGTGGCCCTTATGTGCTGTCATCATGGCCCAGACTTGCTGACAGCCCCAGCTC
>NW_005216746.1:0-212 GCF_000412655.1 Myotis brandtii
TGGAAGGAAAGACAGCAGCTGGCCACCGCCTCCTGGGCCCCCGGAGAGAAACTGCAGAGAGCGGAGGCGCTGGACATCCCTCCCCTCCCTGTCCTGGCCTGAGACCCGGCAGACAGGGCTCAGTAGATGGCCTGTGGGCACGGGGATGACTCCTGGGCCGCAGGTGAGGATACTGAAACGCAGGCCCCGGAGGGGCAAAGGGCACAGTCCAG
>NW_005216747.1:0-212 GCF_000412655.1 Myotis brandtii
CGTTGGTTCAGCCTTAGCTGTTCTTTTCTTTCTTTTTTTGTAAATCAATAGTTATTGAGAACATTTTACTCTCGTCCAAAGTTAAAGTTGAAAATGAAATTAAAAAGCCTTCACTGTGGCCACCTTTTCCCCACTTGTTCCTTTGCCTATAGCTGCTATTATAAGAAGGATCAATAGGAATAATACACTTGGACTATTTCAGCAGCTTTTCT
>NW_005216748.1:0-212 GCF_000412655.1 Myotis brandtii
GAGAGAGGAACATTGATGTGAGAGAGACACATCGATTTATTGACTCCTGCACACACCCCAACTGGAGCTGGGTAAGAGAACCCACATCCCAGATACGTGCCCTTGACCAGGAATCAAACCGGAGACTCTTTGGTGTGTAGACCAACACTCTAAACACTGAACCACACCAACCAGTGCAACAGACATTTTCTTATTTCTGTTTTAGATTGATG
>NW_005216749.1:0-212 GCF_000412655.1 Myotis brandtii
ATTGATGGTTGCCAGAGGGGAAGAATGGAGAGGGGAAAGGGATTAAAATAAGTAATGGGGATGTAATGTGTAGCATAGGGAATAGAGCCAATAACACCATAACAGGTATACATGGTAACAGATAGTTATTAGACTTATTGTAATGATCACTATGTTATACACCTGAAACTAATACAATGCTGCATATAAATTATAATAAAATATGAATTAAT
>NW_005216750.1:0-212 GCF_000412655.1 Myotis brandtii
AAAATATATTAGGTGAGGAGATGCTACTAAATCAAGTTCTTTCAAAAGCCAGGTAATTCGTTAAGTGCAAGGTAGGCTGGATGGAGGATGGTAAGGAGTGAAAGGGTTGTTGATGAGCTAGAGAACATGTCTCATGTCAAAAATTTCAAGTTTACTGAAAAAATATATCTGTAGAAATAAACACACAAACAAATAAGCAAGCAGAATTTTGT
>NW_005216751.1:0-212 GCF_000412655.1 Myotis brandtii
CGTGCAGGCCTTACAGCGCCCTCCTGGCCCCGCCTGGGTGGGAATGCGCCCCGTGGGGCCCCGGCTAGAGCCCAGCACCAGCTCCAGCAAGCACCCCGCCCCACTCCTGCCCCTCGTCCATGCACAGGCCTTTCTCTGCCCTGAATGCCCTTCCCGACCTTCCTCCCCGCTCCCCGCCCACCTGGGCTCCAGCCTCAGCTGGTGGAACCAAC
>NW_005216752.1:0-212 GCF_000412655.1 Myotis brandtii
CTCCTCTTAGTTGTTTTTGTTTGTTTTTTTGTGTCTGGGTTTTTTTTGTGTTTTTGTGTGTGTGCGTGTTTTTGGCTGGTCCCATTTCTCCTGCTCTTGATATTATTGCCTATTTAGCATCCTTACTTGGACGTCAACTTTACCAAGTCCAAGACAGAACTCTCAAATTTTCTGCAGACATTTGCTGCCCCATGAGTCTCCTCATTTCAATG
>NW_005216753.1:0-212 GCF_000412655.1 Myotis brandtii
ACATCCTCTTTTACTTAATAATATTTAATTTTGCTGTGTTTTTTTTTTTTAATCTTAACCCGAGAGTGGAGGTGAGGGAGGGGGAGAGAGAGAAAGAAAGAAAGAAAGAGAAAAGCATAGGTATAAGAGAGAGCCATCTATTGACTGCCTCCCACATATGCACTGACCGGGGCCAGAGGTCAAACCCGAGACCATTTTGTGAGCAGGGGCTG
>NW_005216754.1:0-212 GCF_000412655.1 Myotis brandtii
TTAGAAAGTATCTTATCAATTTTTTTCTTTCACTTTGCTGATCTCAACAGGATGAGGGCAGTATGATTGCAATAGCCTATTTGAGTAGAGATAAACGATGGCCTGGCAAGCCGCCCCCTACAGATCACTCCTGCTGGCCCTTAACCGAATCAGGGGTCCCTCAGAAGTCACGACTCAGGTGCTCAAGGGGTGCGTGTCTACTGGGAAAATCA
>NW_005216755.1:0-212 GCF_000412655.1 Myotis brandtii
TGCTCCCTGGCCATGGCTGCTGATCCCAGACTATGACTGCAGTGGTCTGGGCAGCTTCTGAAGCGCAGTGAGTCACTTCTCCTCCTCTTCTCAGAACACACCTATGGGTCCACATGGGAGAAGCCAGCAGGGAGCCTGATCATTATCGCCTGTCCTTTTAGAATGAGGGCAGCCCGGGTCCCCTCTTCAGACAGAATGTTGGAGGCCAGCTG
>NW_005216756.1:0-212 GCF_000412655.1 Myotis brandtii
TTTTTTTATTTCATAGTCCTTTCATTTTGTTAACTTTGTGCCAGCAAAGATCTCTTCTTAAAGCAGACTTGAGGACACTGTTACACAATATCTCTCTGACTTCCCTTCTTCTAAAGCCCTTCTCCTTCCCCATTTCCCCTTACACTCAGACTTCAAAGAGTTTTGTTTCCTGCTTCTCCTTCTATTTTGTATGATCTGGTTGATGTTGGTCC
>NW_005216757.1:0-212 GCF_000412655.1 Myotis brandtii
ATCGGCTTATATACTATGGCCCCATTGTAATATCTAAAATGTTTTTACCCCCCATTCACCCATATGAGTAAAAAGCAATTTCAAAAAGTAGCATGTAGAGCACAAGGTATTTATGCCCAAATTATGCCTACTCAGAAGTGACACACTTACGATCAACGTTCTCAACCTCAAAATGGAGTGTGTTGAGAAAAAATTAGGTAGAACCACCAGTG
>NW_005216758.1:0-212 GCF_000412655.1 Myotis brandtii
AGACAATAATATTCTGGCAAAAAACCTAAGTTCAAAGGCATTTTGATACTATTTTAATACTATTACATTTTCCTATTGGCCTTTTTAGCTTTATTTTTAAAAAATTTTTATTGCTGAGAATATTACACATGTCCCCCTTTTTCTCCCTATTGCTCCCCTCCACCTGGTTCTGGCACCACCCCAGGCCTTCACCACCTTATTGTCTGTGTCCA
>NW_005216759.1:0-212 GCF_000412655.1 Myotis brandtii
TAATTAAGCAATTAATTAAGTTTCTATTGGGGACAACGGGGTGAAGAATATATGATACTTCTGTATTTTTTTTAAACTGCATGTGAATCTAAAATTACATCAAAATAAAATGTTTTAAAATTATGCAGGTAAAAAGACATTCATGGGCAGATTTCTTTTACGGAGTCCATCAAACTGTTATGATGATGGGAAAGGAATGCACTAGGGAAACT
>NW_005216760.1:0-212 GCF_000412655.1 Myotis brandtii
TATCTAGGGGAAGGGAGGGCATAGGACTGGGAAACAACAGGCCATTGGAAGGACATAGCCATTTTTCTGTGCTACTATTTTTTATAAAGAAAGAACATTTTATAGATGCTCTTTTTACCTCCTTATTTCACATTCTTTTTTTCTGACTTGTCCATCTGTAGACAGGGTGGTCCTAGGGCTCACGGCAGTGGCCTTGGAATGAGAAGAATTGA
>NW_005216761.1:0-212 GCF_000412655.1 Myotis brandtii
TCCTTGGGGTGAACCACTTCCCCTCCTTCCAACTGCCACACTTTGGGTTTAATTTTGCCCTGTGCTGTAAGATAGAAACACCTTCTTCTTTCCTATGGCAAGCCTTCCAGTATTTGCTGAGTCTGTCTGTCTTCCCTGGTCTTCTTTGCTGTAGCTTAAATAATCTCTGTATGGAAGCTCTGGCATATACAGTCTGTTACTAATAAAATCAA
>NW_005216762.1:0-212 GCF_000412655.1 Myotis brandtii
CAAAATAAGCCTGGGACTCTATATTTGCGTAGTGTTTTTATTACAGTGGTAAATAATTAAATGAAGGGGCCCTTTTTCATACTGCACTAAAGTTAAGCTTGTGCTTCTGCATTAGGTATCAACCTGTCAAATTCCACTGGATTTCCATATTTTTCTTAGCAACCAAGAGTTCCGGGAAAAGGGAGGCAAAGAAAACTACCACTTATGGAGTG
>NW_005216763.1:0-212 GCF_000412655.1 Myotis brandtii
CAAAGGAGCAAAGACAATACAGTGGAGCAAAGGGAGTTTTTTCCCAACCAAGATGCTGAAACAACTGGACATCTCTGTGAAAAAGTTAAATTTAGTCACAAACCTTACTCCCTTCACAAAATGAACTCACAATGGACCACAAACCCGCTGTAAAATGCAAAATTATAAAACTCTCAAAATATAATATGGGAGGAAATCTAGATGACCTTGGA
>NW_005216764.1:0-212 GCF_000412655.1 Myotis brandtii
TTTGGATAAACTCTATTAAGTGCCTTAGAAGTTCAAGCGACAAATATATTATGGCACAACTTTGCCTCCCAAATCCACACTGCCATCTGTAATGAAAAATAAAGTTGAATGTTTTGATTTCATTTCTATATTAAGTTTATTGAGACTGACTTTTCTTTCTTTCCCTTCCTTTCTCTCTTTCTCTTGTGGGCAACATTTTGTGACCCAGTTTC
>NW_005216765.1:0-212 GCF_000412655.1 Myotis brandtii
AGGGAGGGAAGGGGGAGGAAGATTTCCCTTTTCCTGCGCCAGGGCTCTTCGCAACAGGATCCATCACCCCAGCAGCGGCCCCTCCTCCCCACCGACCGCAGCGTTGGATGTCAGGGCTCAGCATGTTCGGAACCTCTTCACGTCCCCCTTAGAGGTTCCCGCCCCAACCCGCAGTCTCCCTGCCCTAGAGTTTGAGCTCCAGCTGCCAGGCC
>NW_005216766.1:0-212 GCF_000412655.1 Myotis brandtii
TCACTATGAAAACAGAAATTCGAGGCTACATTTCCCATGGGCAAGGGTCACTTCTTTTCTGTATTTTCCACTGCATGTTCTGGGTACATGGACGGTACTGAGGATATGCATTTGGAAAGTCCCTGTGAAAGGATTGGGAGCTTTGGTTGAGGGCACAGTCAGCCAACCCCACTCTTGATACAGGTCACTAAGGGGAGATTCCTCAAGAACCC
>NW_005216767.1:0-212 GCF_000412655.1 Myotis brandtii
TTGAGTTTCTGTTGAATGTTATACTCCAGCGGACATGTCTATGGGCCATAGGTCACAAGACTAGAGCTATCTTCTGAGGTATCCAGCTGGTGTAGGGGGCTACAGAGGCCATGCTCTAACCACCATGGACTAGGGCGTAGAGGCTGGAGGGATGGCTCTTCTGGGTTCACCTGCCCTCATGGCAGTGGCTCATGCTGTGCCCAGTTGTGGAA
>NW_005216768.1:0-212 GCF_000412655.1 Myotis brandtii
ACCCCATCCAGGGTGGGAAAGGCCTGGAACTATATCAGAGAGTGACAGGAGCTGCTAGGAGAGGGCCAGGCAATCATAGTAGCTTGGAGTTGCACTGGGTGGCAGCTCTTCTCCCAGACACTCTGGACACGGGTGAAACCCCTCCTTTGTGCAGCTCCTCAGGGGTGTGCCTGCCAAGTTTCACCCTCAGAGGCAAGAATGAGGAAATGGGG
>NW_005216769.1:0-212 GCF_000412655.1 Myotis brandtii
TCGCAGGCGGCTTTCCCTCAAGCAGCGACCATGTCATTTCCCCAAGCTTCCAGCCTGAGGCACAATCCAGGCCCCTTCTCCTCGGCGGGAGGAAACGGCCCTCCTTGGGGTGTGCCTGCCACGGGATATTGGGGTGACTCAGGAGACCGCGCTAAGCTGAGTGCCCCCTTGAACCAGGGGCTTTAGGGTTGCAAAGTGCAATCAGACCATCT
>NW_005216770.1:0-212 GCF_000412655.1 Myotis brandtii
TCAATGTGCACAAATTTCGTGCACCAGGCCACTAGTATAATAATAAATAGTCAAAGCTTTGTTCCGGGGAAACATTACTGAAATCATGGATGATGGGAATCTGAATTACAATGCAACAGGAAACAATACACACTGGGTGTTCTGACAGTCCACAGTTCTTTCCACTCTGCTATTCCCATCCTCCTACAACTCTGCAACTGGTCCTGCCTGCA
>NW_005216771.1:0-212 GCF_000412655.1 Myotis brandtii
GGTACCTGATGGCAGCCAGAGGGAAGCAGCATATCCTGACGACTCCCAGGTGCCTGATGGGCCTCTAGTCTGACATAAAGAATAAACTGGAAGGAATAAACAATAGGCTCGATGAAGCAGAGGATGGAATCAGAAATTGGAAGACAAGCTAGGGAAAAACGCCCAATTAGAGAAACAAAAAGAAAAAAATAATCCAAAAAATGAGGATAGTT
>NW_005216772.1:0-212 GCF_000412655.1 Myotis brandtii
CCTGGGCACCAGCAGCGGGCACTGCCCTTCGTTCCTCATTTCCTGAGCCTCATCCTCTTCACTCTGCTCTGCTCAGCCTTGTTCCCCCTCTTCCCCGCCTTCCCTCTCCTCTCCTCTCCTCCCCTCATTCCATGTGTTGCTTGCTTTCCCCTCCGTTTGGCCAAACTGATTCCCTTTTCTTTTGCAAAAGGTTTTAAGGCCCTGGCTGGTTT
>NW_005216773.1:0-212 GCF_000412655.1 Myotis brandtii
TGAAGGGTATGAGAAATGCTAACAGCCTTTCCCTCCAGGTTAGATAAAACTTGATTGGGAATTTAGCAGAGAGAGCCCTACCTTCTTGGTCAAACCTTTTTGGCATAGAGTTTCCATTAAACTAAGCAGGGCAGGTGGTGAAATGGAAGGGAAAAGGGTAGGATAAGGATCAGAAGCTAAAGACTCTGGTTTTAGTAGATTTTCTTGAATAA
>NW_005216774.1:0-212 GCF_000412655.1 Myotis brandtii
AAATATAATGAGGAATAAGAGTAAACCAGATATATATGAAATCTACTACTTGAATGAACTAGGCTCACATTCAAATAATCCCAATACCTATAATTATGTTAGAGTTAACTTGGATAGTCAAAGCTGTTAGTCTCCTGATACAGTTTTAAAAATATAGGTATTTAGATACATAAATAGATATAGATCATTCTTTCTGAACAAGGAAAATTTGT
>NW_005216775.1:0-212 GCF_000412655.1 Myotis brandtii
GGACATTTCTGAGGGGCAGCCCTGCTCTCATCCATGGGGCCGCCTCCATATGGGCACCAGGAAACCCTCAAAGCAGTGGGGTCTGAGCTGAATGAGCGCTTACCTTTCCATCTCCTCTTAGTGGCAAAACCAGCCGGGGGAACGCCCCGGACAGGTGTTTTTATAAAACTTCCCAACCTGCTTCCATGAGCTCAAGTTTGGAGTCCAGTCTC
>NW_005216776.1:0-212 GCF_000412655.1 Myotis brandtii
AGTAGTTACTCAATGAGTATTGATTTTTGTCCCTTTCTTTTCCCAGATGAGCAGCCACTAGAGAGCTGGTTCCATTAACCTCGAGACCAAGCCAAAAATACAGCTTCTCATAGGGGCCTGGCCACCTCTGCCAGGTGCTGGGCGGGGGGGGAGGGGGAGTCTGATGACTAACTACTTGGCAGCTTTGTGCAGAGTGATTACAGCTCTTCTGA
>NW_005216777.1:0-212 GCF_000412655.1 Myotis brandtii
GCTTTCATCTCTGGACTAGTTCAGGGTACAGTCAGCCTGGGGCTGCATCTATTCCGTTTCAAGCCACTTCCTCAGCTCCTGGTACTCCAGGCTACCCTCCACCAGCATCATCTCAAGGTCACGGCCCCCCTCCCCTGCCGCCACCCCCCCCTCCATGCCGGCTCAGAGGAGCTGAGCAGACCAGGTGTGTCTATAAGGGGAGAGACGTGCTT
>NW_005216778.1:0-212 GCF_000412655.1 Myotis brandtii
GGGCAGGGGTACCCCTGGCTTGTACTCACAGCACGGGAACTTGAAGTGCAGAATCCTAGGACACCGCTTCTGGAGTCTGGAGAGAAGGCATAGCTCAGGAGGGCCCTCTGGTATGCACTCACTGTAGATATCTGGGAACCACAGTTCACTACCGGGACATGGTGGCGGATTTACATGAGTTATGGCTGGCAAGCAGCTCCCTGCACCAGTCT
>NW_005216779.1:0-212 GCF_000412655.1 Myotis brandtii
CATTCCCCCATCCCCTGTGAATGTAAGACAAGCAAGCAATCTGGTGGCTTGGAGCTGTCTCAGCCCTTTATGTATGTCTTCCTCTCCATGGACCCCCCTTCCCTAAAACTGTCTTTCCTGTCTCTAAAATTCCTTTCACATTTACTTTATAAGCCAACATTCAAAGGAGATGGAGATTTCCTAAGGAAGTGGCAATGCATATAAGGCTGTAT
>NW_005216780.1:0-212 GCF_000412655.1 Myotis brandtii
TGACGTGACGGGGACCCAGCGGCATCAGAGGAGCTCCGTGACGGCCCCTCTCGGCGGTGACGATTGAGCATAAATGAATGAAACTGGGAGGAGAGCAGATCCCTGTCTCAGGGGGTTAATTTGGAGTGAAACTGTACAGTGCGGTTCTGTAGCCAGACTCTGATTTAAAGCACTGTGTAAAATGCTAGTTTTCCTGCTTTAATTATGGCCAA
>NW_005216781.1:0-212 GCF_000412655.1 Myotis brandtii
CAGAAGCTTCCCAGTGCCAATGCGCCAGTCTCAACACTCAGCGACACCAGGGGCAGCCCTTCCTTTCCTCTCCTCTTCGGTCTTCCTAAATGACTTAGTAAAATATTGGATCCAGGGGAAGAAAAAATAATGCATTACACAGGCATCTCAGCTGTCACTCCGGCAGGGGGAGGGGACAGTAAAAACACACGTGTCCCCACGTGACACTTCAG
>NW_005216782.1:0-212 GCF_000412655.1 Myotis brandtii
CATGATGAACAGGAAGCCTTTCCAGACAGATCTATGGCGGTTAGTGACGGCGCTTTAATTCCAGGCGCCGGTGGCAGGAAGCGGCCCTCCGGGTGAGCCGCGGCCCCCACGCTCCGTGGCTGTGGGTCTGTGAGGGAGCTGACACCCCCGGGGCGTCTCCTGGGAGCCTGTGCTCGCTCGCTCACTGAGGATGCTGTGATCAGCACCTGGGA
>NW_005216783.1:0-212 GCF_000412655.1 Myotis brandtii
GGGAGGGGAAAAGAGGAATGAAAGTTACAGTGGGAAAACCCGACAAATGCCACCTCAGCCAGGTGACCAAGGTGAACATCAACAGTGATGAATCGTACAGTATGTGCCCTTGATTGGATGCAATGAGCACGACACTGTACCCCTGTGGTCTTCCTTCTCAAACCCATAACCTCAGTCTAACCATGAGAAACACATCAGATAAACCTAAACTG
>NW_005216784.1:0-212 GCF_000412655.1 Myotis brandtii
ATACAAATTTCTACATAACTGCATGTATAAAAACAAAGATCCAGAAAGAAAAACAGCCCACTGCTAAGGGTGGTTCTCCCTGGGGAGGTAAAACAGGGAGAACTTTTACATTTATGTACGTCTGTGTATTGTTTAAATTTTCTGTCAAAATTAATGTAATACTTTTGACTTTTTTAAATAAAAATATAAACCCAATAAAAGTAAAGGACTTT
>NW_005216785.1:0-212 GCF_000412655.1 Myotis brandtii
TCTGGCTGGCCTCTGAGATTTTTCTAGAATCACAATTGGACCTTTTGTTGGGGATTCCCCAGGGAATAGCAGATTTCTTTTGTACAGCAGGGTTTAGTTACAGTGGGAATACCAATATATTTATATGCCTACCTATCTGTTTTAATTTAATAACACTTAAGCAGCATTACTTTATGACTTTTAATTGCTTTATAAATATGAACCCTTTTAAG
>NW_005216786.1:0-212 GCF_000412655.1 Myotis brandtii
TAAGGGCGGGGTTTGAGGCAGGAACCCGCCCTCGGAGAGTGGCCCCACTGAATACTGGGTCGCTTTGCAAAGGGCTGCGCCCTCCCCAAGCTGTTTCCCAAAGCTGTTTCCGGCTAGGGTAGGGTTTGAGGCAGGAACCCGCCCTGGGAGCATGATTCCCTGGGAGTGTGCCGCACCAACACGGCCAGGGGTGAACCTGAGTGGGGGCGGCT
>NW_005216787.1:0-212 GCF_000412655.1 Myotis brandtii
TTTCAGAGTGGAAGGGAGACAGAAAAAGAGACAGAACATCAATGATGAAAGAGAATCTTATATTGGCTGCCACAACCCGTGCATGTGCCTGACCTGGAATCGAACCCTGATCATCTGGTTCATAGGACGACGCTCAACCACTGAGCCACACAAACATGGCTTATTACCAGTCTTGAAGACTTAGGAATCCATATACCTTTCTTGTTTAATTC
>NW_005216788.1:0-212 GCF_000412655.1 Myotis brandtii
CTGGGAGCTCACCAGGAAATGCAGCCCATTTCCTCATGAGGGAGCTGCCTCTGATTATGGAAAGATTAACAACTTTGCTACAGAAACCAGAATCCCCAGCTCTTTGAAGATCCCCAGCCCTTGTATATAACTAAGCCCTTTGAAGATCCCCAGCCCTCTGCTCATCTGTTAACTTCCCATTTGGCATACCCTCTGGCCATTTCCCCAGGTAA
>NW_005216789.1:0-212 GCF_000412655.1 Myotis brandtii
TGTGGAGCAGTGGCGGGCGGGGGGAGTTTCACGGAGCATCCAGAGGCGAGCTTTGCGGGGTGGCAGCAAGCTCTGTGGAGCAGTCGAGGGGCCGCGAGCATTGCAGAGCACCCCAGGGCGGGGAGCTTCATGTAGCGTTGCAGGGTGGCAGTGGCCATGTGAAGGAGGCCAGGCTAGGCCTAGGGCAGTGATGGTGAACCTTTTGAGCTCGG
>NW_005216790.1:0-212 GCF_000412655.1 Myotis brandtii
AGGATTCTGAAAACCGCCCCAAACTCAGCTCTCCCTCTTGCTGCTTCCAGGCTCGGGGGGCGAGGGAGGGGCGGGCCATGAAGTCCTTCCTCACTGTGAGGGCGGAGCCCCGCCTTCGGAGGAGTCTGACAGGAGGACGGTTAGAAAACCGCCGCTCAGGCCCGGCCGGTTCATCAACCCATGAACCAGGAGGTCGCAGTTCCAATCTCAGT
>NW_005216791.1:0-212 GCF_000412655.1 Myotis brandtii
AGTCAATTGATTTTTGACGAAGACACCAAAAGCTATATAAAATGAGAAAAGGAAAGACTTTTCAACAATTATGGTAGGATACCTGGATGTCTATATGGAAAAAATATATAAACCTCAAATCTTGCCATAAAAAAACATTAATTTATAGATCTAAAATTAAAATAATAAAGTTTTAAAAAATAATATAGGAGGATATCCTGACAACCTAGAGT
>NW_005216792.1:0-212 GCF_000412655.1 Myotis brandtii
TGCTTACTTTAGCTCCTTCCTATCTCACAATGTGAGATGCCAAGCACTCACTATAATAATTATTGTTTTCTTTTTTTCCTTAATTTCTGCCTGGACAGATAACATGACATTGGGCATCATCTTCAAACCTACTTCACAGGTCAAAAGGTGCAACTGGTTACACATGTAGTCAAGAATCTTCAATGCCTAGTGATGCCAACCCCAGTATAGGT
>NW_005216793.1:0-212 GCF_000412655.1 Myotis brandtii
ATAGGAGAGTTATAACCCAATCTTATTTATAAATATTTCTACAAAAATCCTAAATAAATCATGAGCTAATTAAATTAAGCAATGTACAAAAAAAATTATAGCCAATTGGAATTTATTCCAAGAATATCAGTATGACATATTTTTAAGAATATAAAAATGTCTTTAACCACCTTAATGGATTTTAAGAAGATAAACTGTGATCATCTTAATAG
>NW_005216794.1:0-212 GCF_000412655.1 Myotis brandtii
TCACCCACAGACTCCAGAAACTTTGAAACTTGTCCTGGGGCCTAACATCAAATGAGGAGTGTGGCTATCAGGGTCTTGGCTTAGGCTTCTGAAAGATTTATGAAGGCAATGCCTATTACCCCATCTCACCTGGACAACAGGGCTTCTGAGACTCTCTAGGCCTTATGCTACAGTAACCCAACATGCTGCCCAAAGTAGGAGGAGGCCTATCT
>NW_005216795.1:0-212 GCF_000412655.1 Myotis brandtii
TCACCCACAGACTCCAGAAACTTTGAAACTTGTCCTGCGGCCTAAGATCAAATGAGGGGTGTGGCTATCAGGGTCTTAGCTTAGGCTTCTGAAAGATTTATGAAGGTGATGCCTATTACCCCATCTCAGCTGGACAACAAGGCTTCTGAGACTCTTTAGGCCTCATGCTACAGTGACCCAACATGCTGCCCAAAGTAGGAGGAGGCCTATCT
>NW_005216796.1:0-212 GCF_000412655.1 Myotis brandtii
GCAACATGGAGAGATTAAGAACCATGGTCAAGGTCCCAGGGCTCCCTTCCCTGCCATTCCAGGCCAACTTTCTCTCCCCTCTTTCCCAGCCTCTTCCAGAAATTGGAGACAAACTCAGAGGAAAAGTGAGTAGAGCTATTGACGTGACCAGGAGCATGGAAGCAGAATGAAAATCCTGCCCTTTGAAGAAGGGGTTGAGATACCTCTCCTCT
>NW_005216797.1:0-212 GCF_000412655.1 Myotis brandtii
CTTTAGAAACATAAGAAAGGATATTTTGTTGACTCTATAATCTCTTTCTCATCCCACATTATTCGTAGTTAATTTTTAAAATAAAAATGAAAACCATTAGTTTGTTGATAGTGTTAGTCTTCTTGGCTGCCGTAACAGAACACCGCAGACTGAATAGTGTAAGGAATACAAATACATTTTCCCATAGTTCCAGAGACCAGGAAGTCCAGCAT
>NW_005216798.1:0-212 GCF_000412655.1 Myotis brandtii
TTTAGTAGACAGTGTTTCAGACTTTTCCCCTTCTTATGTTTTTTTTCTTATGCACATTGCTTCCATATCTGGATTGCGCTGTACATATTATTTTTCTAATTCCTTTTACTTAATATAATGTAAATGTTTCCTTGTGTAGGTACATGCTCGCAAACTACATTTTTTTCTGAAAAATTATAAAGTTATTAACACCTGTTGAATAATTTATTTAA
>NW_005216799.1:0-212 GCF_000412655.1 Myotis brandtii
CAAAGATGGTAGAATAAGATACTGTTAGTAACGATATCATGGAACTTAAGAAAAATGACTATGCAAAGTAATATGATAAAGCTAGAGATTTCCCCCATAGGTTTTAAAGTGCAGAATATACCTAAGTAAATTTATGTTAGATAACAAAATGTTTTGCAAATCATCTAAAAAAATGGTACCAATTGGGCTACATCTGCATAACCAAAATACTT
>NW_005216800.1:0-212 GCF_000412655.1 Myotis brandtii
AGCTGGGAGCCAGGAAGGACTGGAATAGAGATATACAGTCATCAGCCAGAGTTCCAGGGTGCAAGCAACAGACAGTTACTGGCTGATTAAACAGGAAAAAAGTTTCTTTAAAAACAAAAAAAAACAACAAACAAAAAACACTGTAGGAGGCTCTGTCAGTGCCCTGGCCAGACCTCCTTGCATTCTGTTTAATGGGACCATGTATAGAGTTC
>NW_005216801.1:0-212 GCF_000412655.1 Myotis brandtii
TTGATGACAGCTAGGAGGTGCTCTGAGGGGCCCATGAGGGTCTGGAATTGGAGTCTTAGGCCAATTCTAGAAATTCAGGAAATCAGGGTGGGATTTGGGGATCGCTAGTGGGATAGCACAGTGGTGTTCAGAACAGGCCACGCCAAGATGTGCCTCTGTGATACGCAGATGGTTTGAGCTACAGGCAACTTTAGCTCCAGGCTCAAGAGAAA
>NW_005216802.1:0-212 GCF_000412655.1 Myotis brandtii
GAAAGTGGAAAGAATAACAGATGGCTCCTACACTTTACTCTCTCTCCAGACTAATCATCATGCATGGACAAAGCGGGGTGGCGGGGGGCGGGGGGGAGATGCAGAAAAGCTAGAGAGAAAACCAAGTAGACTGGGGAAAAAATAGTCACTCTCAGGGGAAATGCAATTCTTTCTTAGTGACTTGCTGCCTGAGAACTGAGGTCAGCCTTTAC
>NW_005216803.1:0-212 GCF_000412655.1 Myotis brandtii
TCAAAGATGTCAAAGTGGTCCCATCCCGGTGCCACCCCTGATCAGCCGAAGGGTTGCGCTGAGAAGAATTATGAGGAGGCACTTGGGTTTCTGAGAAAGCCGCTCTGTGAGGGATGAGTCATGCCTGTTCTAGCCATCAGAGGGTTAAGTCGCAGCACACGAGCCACATGCCGGACCCCCTTGGCCTCCAGCCAGGCCTGCATCCCCATGAT
>NW_005216804.1:0-212 GCF_000412655.1 Myotis brandtii
CTGTCTCTGGGCAGCCAGGGGTGGAGGTCTGACCTCCCGCACAGCAGCGTGTGGTGTCTGGGGGTCTCTTCTCCCCGAGGCCTGGGGTGCCCCGCTCCGCAGCTAATGAGCTCGCTTTCCCCGGTGTCTCCGAACCCCGGAACCTTGAGGGGCTCGGGCCGCCAGGGGCTCTAGGCCGAGTCGCTTTGTCTCGGACCAGAGCTCGGGCGCAG
>NW_005216805.1:0-212 GCF_000412655.1 Myotis brandtii
GCTGCCCACAGCAGGGCGCCCCGGCAGCCTCCTGACAGGCGGGCAGCTGGGGAGAGCCGAGTGAGGTGGGGCTGCAGGGAGACATGGAGGGGCGGGATGGCTGGAGTCAAGTTCCCAGGGGTCTGAGGAGAGCGCCTGGCAGGAGCCCGGACTGCAAAGAAGGAAGAGGAAGCAACCATGGGGAGCTCTTCCAATCCCCCTGCACAGACACC
>NW_005216806.1:0-212 GCF_000412655.1 Myotis brandtii
TTCTGAAAGGAGCAGATGGACAAATGGAAAAGGGAGACGCTGTGCAAACCTACCAAGGGAAGACAGGGAATGTTAACAATGCTATGGAAACTCCATGATGTGGCCCACAGAGCATTATCAGAACTCACTGGTTCCGCCCATGATGGCTGGAGCGCAGGAGGAAGGTGGCAATCCAGGATGCATTCCCGGAGAGAGCCAGCTCTGAGCCCAGC
>NW_005216807.1:0-212 GCF_000412655.1 Myotis brandtii
GCGGGCTGTTCTCCGTGGCCTTGTGGAAGCCGATGATGCCCACGCTGTACTCCACGCAGTACTTCTCCAGCAGCTCGCGGTTCCACGCGTCCATGCCCGCGTACTTGAGGACGTTCTCGTAGATGACCAGGACGTACTTGCCCCGGCCGCCCTCGGTCAGCGGCGGGATGTCCCCCTTCCCGGGCGCGATGACCATGTGGTAGGCGAAGCGG
>NW_005216808.1:0-212 GCF_000412655.1 Myotis brandtii
TATTGTCCCCAAATCCCTAGGGCTACTTCCTGAACCTCGTGGGGGAATCATTCAACTACAGGCTCCTGCAACTCAGGTGTCCCAACAGAGGTGACAAGCCTGTGTCCTGGTGACATCCTCTACCTTCCAAAGATGATGCCCTCCTCCCTACTCCTCTTTGGCAGCTCACCAAGCTGAGGTGTGGGAGTTGGAAACTGGGGTGAAAATCCTCT
>NW_005216809.1:0-212 GCF_000412655.1 Myotis brandtii
AAAAAAAAAATCCACTAATGGGGGTCTATAGAATGTCAGATAATTAAAGTAATAAATCAAGAAAGGGGTACTTATTCATAACATTTTCTGCATCATTAGTCAGTAAGTAGTTTTGAATGTGTTTTTTTCCTCTATCAACCAGCCCTTCTACAATTCTTTGTGCACTTGCAGTCTTGAGTGAAGATGTGGCAAAACTTCTCAAACTTTCTCTC
>NW_005216810.1:0-212 GCF_000412655.1 Myotis brandtii
AATATCCAAATAGCCCTTGGCAGAAAAAAGGTTCCCCCGCCCCTGTAGCCCCGGTTTAAGGTGTATAAGCATAGTGGTTACACAAACATACACTTTACAAAGTGCTCCCCCTTGATATTGTCAGTACCCACCTGGTACCATACATAGTTAGGACAATATTATTGATTATATATTTCCTAAGATTTCATTCTTTTTTTATGGTTGGATAACAT
>NW_005216811.1:0-212 GCF_000412655.1 Myotis brandtii
AACAAGAAGAAATAACAGGCACCCAAATTGAAAGGGAGGAAGTAAAGTTGTCATTATTTACAGATTACATGATATGGTACATAGAGAACCCACAGGATTCAAACAAAAGCTAAATCTAATAAATTATTTTGCCAAAGTTGCAAGACCATCTTAATGGGTATAAAGGAATATTTCATTTTTGTTTGGATTTGATTTCTCTAATGAATAATGAT
>NW_005216812.1:0-212 GCF_000412655.1 Myotis brandtii
CATCTTCCTACCTATTCAAAATTCATATCCAGTACCCCTTCCGAACCCTTTCTCTGACTCCTCCAAACCACATAGATCACTGCCTCAGTAAAATTGCTTGAAACCTTTAAATCTGAATTATTTTGTACTGTTTACCCTTTAAGGCTTCTAGTCCTCCCGCAAGGGATATGCTTCTTATTGTTAATTTTCATTTCTGCCTTAATGCCCTTCCT
>NW_005216813.1:0-212 GCF_000412655.1 Myotis brandtii
TATTTAAAATTATATCATAATTTTTATATTGAATAAATTTCAAGATAACAATCACATAAAATTATTTTTTATTTTATTTTATATATTTTTTATCACCATTTATACCCAACTCTACCCCCACCCCCACCCCCTCTCCCTACCATCACCACACTGTTGTCCATGTTGATCACACTCTGATCAAAATTCTTGGTGCTTTTTTTGTGGAAGAGGCA
>NW_005216814.1:0-212 GCF_000412655.1 Myotis brandtii
CATTGCCTCTCTGTGAGCCTGGAAGCTCCCACCTCTCTGTGTGCCCCAAATGAGGCAGGAAGCCCTGCTGGGCCTCTTCCTACTGAGTCTCAGAACCTGGTTTCAGGGGACGTGTCCCAACACCTGTCCTGCTTCCCCTAGAGAATCCACCTTGATCCTGAGAACCTGCTGAAGGGAGACATGGTCCCATCCACCTCTGCTGTGCCTCCAGC
>NW_005216815.1:0-212 GCF_000412655.1 Myotis brandtii
GGAGCCACAGAAGGCTCTTGAGCAGGGAAGCGTCCTACTACAAATGCCCCTTCATCCTCCTGAGTTTCAGGAGTTGCTGCTTAGTGCCCCGATGAAAGAAAGTGTGGAACCACTTCCATGTGGATAGAATCACAGTCCCCAGCATGAGTTTAGCACTGACAAAAGGCCCAGCCTAGCACTGGGCTGTGGAACGTTTCTTCCCAAACCAACAA
>NW_005216816.1:0-212 GCF_000412655.1 Myotis brandtii
AAAATGAGTTCACGTGTCACCTCCGACACGCGTGTCACGGGTTCGCCATGACGGTATCGAGCCGGTCTCTCGGGTGAACTGCTGGGTGACCCCTGTGAGAATCACCCGGCCACAGGCCCTGTGGTGTCCACTGTCCACATATAACCCCGGCCGCCTTCTGCCGGGCACACTCCTCTCTAACGGGCTCCCGGAAGCAGACACAGCCCTACAGG
>NW_005216817.1:0-212 GCF_000412655.1 Myotis brandtii
TTCCCAGTCAGGGCACATACCTGGGTTGTGGGTTCAAAACCCGGTTGGAGCATGTGTAGGAGGCAACCAATGGATGTTTCTCTCTCTCTCTGCCCCCCTCCCTCCCTCTCTCCCTTCTCCTCCCTCTAAAAATCAATGAAAAACCTATCCCTAGGTGAGGATAAAAAATATGTAATAAACAGCTGGAACTGGTTTGGCTCAGTGGATAGAGC
>NW_005216818.1:0-212 GCF_000412655.1 Myotis brandtii
TAGTTTTAAAAATAAAATTGATAGAGGACTGCTGAAGTTTTCCACATTTTCTATGGAAGAATTTGTAGACAATGAAAACTGTTTTGGTTTGTCAATGACTCATATAACTTCTCACTAGTCTCTCCATTATGACACACAATTTATCTCACTGTTTTGCATATCCCCTTCATATTACACCCCCTTTGCTTTAGCTGAGCTGGGCTTCAAAAGAA
>NW_005216819.1:0-212 GCF_000412655.1 Myotis brandtii
TCAAATGACATAATCCCTAAATCTCACCTCAACACTATGAAGGTATGAGTCCTATTTAATTAATGAAAACCAATAGGGAGTCTAAGTACCTTGCCCTACGACGTTGTACCAATACTAAATTGAGAAAACAAGTTTTAACTTACATATCTGGTTTGAAAATCAAGGTCTTTGCACCTTAACACACATCCTATGATTTCTTTAGGTTTTGCGTC
>NW_005216820.1:0-212 GCF_000412655.1 Myotis brandtii
TTATACTCTTAACAATTTATCATCTTCTAAATTATTTTAAGAGTGTATCAGCCAGCATTCTCTCATACAAACAACCAAAACTTATTTTTACAAAACCAAAAGTGAAGGTTTAGGGAGGAATATTAGGGTGCTAGACAGCATAAATAATATAGATGAATGTGCTATAGGACAAAATTGGTCTGAACACCGCTAGTTGAACCCCACCCCACTGC
>NW_005216821.1:0-212 GCF_000412655.1 Myotis brandtii
CTTGACTTTTTCTATTATAAAATCTGGGAACTAACCCTTATGTCCATTGTAGCATTACTTACAATAGCCAAGATCTGGAAATACTTAAGTGCCCATCAGTAAATGAGTGGATAAAAAACGTTGTGGTACATTTATACCGTGAAATAGTGTGCGGCCATTAAAAAAAAAGAAAGAAAAAGAAAAAGAAAAAGAAATCTTACCTTTTGTGACAG
>NW_005216822.1:0-212 GCF_000412655.1 Myotis brandtii
AATCAGGAGTTAGCTCTTGGGACCTGCCCATGTTCACGGTACAGAACCATTGCCACACACTAGGAGTCTGTGCCTGAAATGGGCATCACAGATGAACCCAGGCAGACACATGCAACCGCCGCCTGAACAATGGCCCAACCAATGCCTCCCTCTCCAGTTTCCTCTCCATCCTCACTCCTGGAAGTTGGCTAACTGGCCTCCTTGCCACTGTT
>NW_005216823.1:0-212 GCF_000412655.1 Myotis brandtii
TCTATCATCTATCTATCTATCTATCATCTATCTATTTCTCATCTATTATCTGTCTATCTTTTTAAATCCTTATCTATTTGTCCATCCATTATCTATTGATCTATCATCTTCCTATCTATCATCTATTATCTATGTATGTATCTATCTACCTACCTATCTTTCTATATCCCTATCTATTTATCCATCATCTATGTATGGATGGATGTGTGGAT
>NW_005216824.1:0-212 GCF_000412655.1 Myotis brandtii
TGGGGGTGGGGCCAGCAATCTCTGCTTTAACACCCCCCTTCCCTGGGGCACTAGCCACATGCAAGGGCACATGAGATGTAAGGAGATATGTGCTGGGGGCTTTGGAGAAATAGTTTTCTTCTGTTAAAAAATTCGTCCAGGAGGGGGTGATGCCCCTGACCGGCTGAGGATGGCAGAGCAGAAAAGAGCCCGAACTGCCCAACCACTCGGGG
>NW_005216825.1:0-212 GCF_000412655.1 Myotis brandtii
GCTTGAACCAAAATAGAAAGATAAAAAAATTAAAAATCAAAGGTAGAAAGTTGTTACTTCAATAAATTTTTCTATGAATAAACTAGTGTGAATCTGTCAAAAAGTAATAAAATAATTATTTGTTTTGAAATATCTGAATTATATGTGATTTATGTTTAATGTTAAACAATGAAAGCAGACCATCTTAAATGATATTAATATTTATTCTAATA
>NW_005216826.1:0-212 GCF_000412655.1 Myotis brandtii
TTTTTTTAAATAATTTATAAAATATTGATTCCTAACAAATTGAAATACCCCAAAAGAAGTGTGCTTTCCCGCAGATTCTTCTAGAGTACATATCTCGAAGCAGAATTGCTGGGTCACAGAGTATACACGTCTTCAAATTTATAATCTATTGCCAAATCGCTCTCCAAAGTGATTCTTCCATTCCACCTTCTGTTCAGCAGTATTTGAGTTCC
>NW_005216827.1:0-212 GCF_000412655.1 Myotis brandtii
CCCCTCAGGGCTTCTTCACCTCTTCCCCTGTTCCTGAAGGGCAGTCGGGGTAGCAGCTGCTGCTCACACCTGCTGACAGTGCTGGTCCCACTCACACCTGCTGTTGGTGCTGGCCCCTATCGCTCTGCGCTGTCAGCAGAAGTGAGTGGGGCTGGTGCCATCAGCGCATGCGAGTGGCAGTGGCGGGAGCGGGGCTGCTAGCAGACCAGGGC
>NW_005216828.1:0-212 GCF_000412655.1 Myotis brandtii
AGGGGGGGCAGTTGGGGGCAATTAGGCCGGTGGGAGGGCAGTTGGGGGCAAATAAGCCTGCAGGGGGGACAGTTGGGGGAAAACTGGCCAGTAGGAGGGGCAGTTGGGGTGATCAGGCCAGCAGGGGCAGGCAGTTGAGGGTGAGCAGGCTGGCAGGGGGTCAGTTGAGGGTGATCAGGCTGGCAGGGGGGCAGTTGTGGGTGAGCAGGCCA
>NW_005216829.1:0-212 GCF_000412655.1 Myotis brandtii
TGGAAATCTCTAAATAATGGAAAAATAATGTTAGATTTTAAATAAGAGAATGTGGATAAGTGTTAAATGAGTATGTTAAAATAATGTATACAGTTAAGGCTATAAAATTGTCTGATTTAATTTAACTGAAATATGGTATATTTATTAGGTTCCAACCTTTGACTAAGGAAATTATTTTTTAAACACAAAGAAGTTGAAGGATTAGTACAATG
>NW_005216830.1:0-212 GCF_000412655.1 Myotis brandtii
TCAGTGAGCGGGGCCAGCGCTAAGAAGCAGGGAGCCCTGCTTCTGGTTGAGTCACACTCCCCTCCACCCCCCACGCCAGAAGCCGGCTCACTGCTGGCAAGTGCAGCGGAGGTGGTGTGAGTTTCTCCCGCCTCCATGGCAGGCGGGTGGTAAGGAGCAAGGTGTCCTGTACTTCGAGAGCCCCGGACTGCGAGAGGGATGTCTATGTTCCA
>NW_005216831.1:0-212 GCF_000412655.1 Myotis brandtii
AGCCCAGCCCAATCAGACCCTATCAGGGCAGACCAGCGGCCCCCACCCATGCATGAAATCATGCACCAGGCCTCTAGTTATTAATAAGATGACTATTTAGTACATAGCTCCACAAAACAGAAAGGAACATGACCTTCAGCATTTCATTTTCCTCTCTTGGAATCTATGAGATAGGAATAATTGCACATGTCCTGCCTATTATGAGAAAGTAA
>NW_005216832.1:0-212 GCF_000412655.1 Myotis brandtii
ACCTGTCAGGTTAGAATCCGATCTCCCATGTATGTTAACACAAAACTACCGACATCCCGTCTCGCCTGCATGGGACGCTCTCGGTCACGTTGGAAGCTCAGCGCTTGCGCCCTGCGCAGTGCGATGCCCTCCCCGTACTGGTGTCTTCCTGCCTTTTTCAGTAGCGACTTGTCATTTCTTTGGTATTTCTCACACTCTTAGTAAACAGACTA
>NW_005216833.1:0-212 GCF_000412655.1 Myotis brandtii
ATTAGCATATTATGCTTTTATTATTATAGATGTTGTAGGTAAAACTACCAAGCAAAAATCAATCAGTAAATAACCATAGCAATTCAGTGCCAACCTCTGTAGATAGACTTATAAAAGTTCTCTTAAGAGAGAGACAAATAATTATAGGAATAGACACAAGCCATGTTTTCTTAAATACTTTATTGACAAATTTGATGCAATCATTGAAGGTG
>NW_005216834.1:0-212 GCF_000412655.1 Myotis brandtii
TTTTCAGGTTCTACACTATGCTATTAAGTTCACACTATGACTTATTTTATGAATTTATTTTCTTTCTCTTTTTTTCAGGCTGAAAAGAATGCTTATTTTGCACTTTATAAACTCTCAGCCACACATTTCATGTTACTGTTTTCTGTGGCACCAGCATAGCCTGGGTAATTTTTTTCCCCCAAAATTTCCCCTTGTAACATCTTTGCAGCAAA
>NW_005216835.1:0-212 GCF_000412655.1 Myotis brandtii
GATGTTCAACTTCATTGGCAATTAGGGAAATGCAAATCAAAATTACAATGCTATACCACCTTACATCTGTTAGAGTAGCCATTACCCAACAAGACAAGCAATAACAAGTGTTGAAAAGATTGGGGAAAAAAGGGAACACTCATTCACTGCTGGTTGGAATGTAGACTATGGAAAGCAAAAAATTAAGAATAGAGCTACCATATGACCCAGCA
>NW_005216836.1:0-212 GCF_000412655.1 Myotis brandtii
GGGCGGTGCCTCCAGAAAGCCACGGTTGTGGTATCTGGAAGAGACGCCTTGTCCTCAGCCCTCGGATTTGCAGTGTCACAAAAACTTTGTCAAAGATTTGTGGATCTGATGAGCTGGTTGGGAAAACTGGTGGCTGGCCCCAGAGGCCAGCCCCAGGCAGGTTGCCAGACGGAGGGGGTGTTGGAGCTTGGGGAGCTCTTTGGAGAAGGCAA
>NW_005216837.1:0-212 GCF_000412655.1 Myotis brandtii
GAAAGGGTTGGAAAGCTTCATGTGAGACATCATAATTAAAGAAGCAATCCTCACTTTGAATATTCTTGCCTCTCCCATCTGGCCTGAGAAGTTTCTGTTGAGAAATCAGCTGCTGGTTGTTTGGGGGCTCCCATATAGGTAATTAAGTGCTTTTTCTCTTGCTGCTTTTAAATTCTCTCTTTGCCTTTCATCTTTGGCAAGAAATATTCAAA
>NW_005216838.1:0-212 GCF_000412655.1 Myotis brandtii
GGGGATAGAGCTTCCTGGCCCGGTGAGAGGGCTCATTTGGCGGAACAGCGGCTCCATGGGCGAGTTCACCCCAGGCGCAGCTCCCAGGCCCAGAGTCAGCAAACTGAAAGCCCGGGATAATTACAGCTAATTTCATGTGTGCAAACAGCCGCAACAGAGGCCGAGGGCCGGCCACCCCTCCCCCAGCCTGCCCCCGGGGATCCCGCCCCAGC
>NW_005216839.1:0-212 GCF_000412655.1 Myotis brandtii
GGGTGGAGCTGAGAACTCGGGGGGCTCCTGTGAACAGGGCAGGGGAAGGGCTGATGCTCTGTGGGGGCTGCCTGGGTTCCTCCAACTCGGGCTGGCCCCCTTCCACCCTGAGAGTCCACCCACAGGCCACATCTGTCCATCACTCAGTCCCAGACGGCACCCTGAGCTATGGGGGGGCAGGAGAGGAGGAGAGCCCTGCTCCACTCTGCTGG
>NW_005216840.1:0-212 GCF_000412655.1 Myotis brandtii
TGTGTGTGTGTGTGTGTGTGTGTGTGTGTCTATTTTGAGAGGGGTCCTAGAGTGCCAATAATGTGGTCTTTTTTTTTTTTGTAAATCTAAGTCTTTGCTATTCAACTTTTATGCATTTTAATGTAATTTATATTTAACAATAAAATGGAAACCATGGGGAGTTAGGAGCAGAGACGTGGAGATGGGATACAGGGGGTGAAAAGAAACACTAT
>NW_005216841.1:0-212 GCF_000412655.1 Myotis brandtii
TTGTTTTTAAGTAAGTATAGGTGAACTTACACAGCAATATTTTTAAAATCTCAGTCTTTTAACTCAACAATAGTTGAGAGGGTATTGCTCAGTGACCTAAACTGAATGAGGCTTCATTTTGATTTTAGCATCCTTTAAAATTTTTTTTTTTTATTGAGATATAGTTCACATCCAACACATTATGCCACTTAAAAATATACAATTCAGCCCTG
>NW_005216842.1:0-212 GCF_000412655.1 Myotis brandtii
TTGTTTTTAAGTAAGTATAGGTGAACTTACACAGCAAGATTTTTAAAATCTCAGTTATTTAACTCAACAATAGTTGAGGGGGTATTGCTCAGTGACCTAAACTGAGTGAGGCTTCATTTTGACTTTAGTATTCTTTAAAAAGATTTTTTTTAATTGAGATATAGTTCACATCCACCACATTATGCCACTTAAAAATATACAATTCAGCCCTG
>NW_005216843.1:0-212 GCF_000412655.1 Myotis brandtii
TATCTGGAAAATAATTTATCTCATATCGTGTGAAACTCTTGGGTAAATGCGACATAATACCTTTGGAGGGCAATTAGATTATTTGTAAACTAAATATAAAAATTTAATTTATGCTAAAATTAAAAATAGTCAAAACTTTTATTGATGTCTAATTTACATAGTACAGAGAAATAATAGCATTTGTATACAATCAAGCACATATGGAAATTCAT
>NW_005216844.1:0-212 GCF_000412655.1 Myotis brandtii
TAGATGACATTGACATGCCTGGACAGAACTTTGACTCCAAGAGACCGATTACTATTCGGAATCTCAGGATTTGAGAAGATACTTCAAAATATTTGCAGAATTTAGATCTAAATTCTGTTTAGTGTAATCCCAAAACTAGAGTGATGAGAGAAAAATCCCTATGCCAATGCAGGAAAGAATCCAGATGAAGTGAGCTATGTGGGAGACAACTT
>NW_005216845.1:0-212 GCF_000412655.1 Myotis brandtii
ATGCTGTACTCTTCCACGGTTCCCAGGTATGTCTAGGGCGCTAATGACTTCACAATCTGTTGCTCTGTTTATAAATAGCAATGATGGAGTAAAGGGTGAGGATTAAGCTCCGAATAGATGGGAGTGGGGAGGAAAAACTAGAATGAAAGGATGGATTCCAACCTCAGCCTTTACGATCCAAGCAGAAGGCCAGATGTGCCACTCGAAGGCCT
>NW_005216846.1:0-212 GCF_000412655.1 Myotis brandtii
AATGATTCTGTCTCATCATTGACCTGTCTATCTCTCTCTCCCCCTCCCTTACTGTCTGAAATCAATAACAATATATTTTTTAAAAAATTAAAAAGAACATCTATTTTTTAAAGCTGCACCCAGAGCCCAGCACATCCAAATTCCCTTCCTGTGGTGCCCACACAACTGTGCCCTAGGTTACAGATTTGTGGTATATGATTTTTAAAAATCTC
>NW_005216847.1:0-212 GCF_000412655.1 Myotis brandtii
ATGAAATGCTCTGTTGAACAGCATGAACTATGAAGCCCATCTGTCTTGATTAAAATCCCAACTCACCTTTTGAAGCCATTGGGCCTTAGTTCTCTGTGCCTCAGTTTACTTATCTATAAAATAGCAATAGTAATAAAAAGGTCTCATAGAATGCATGTGAGGATTAAATGAGTTGATTCATGGAAAATAGATAGAACAATGTCTGCTGCATA
>NW_005216848.1:0-212 GCF_000412655.1 Myotis brandtii
CGGGCAAGCCTGGGAAACACAGCCTGCAGGGGTCAGCCCTACTACTACATACAGCAGGGAGGGAAGGGCGGAGAGTATTTCTGTGGGCCAACAGGCCTGTGTGCGTCTGCCTGCACACACAGACATGCACACATACACATCACTTCTGTTCATGCTACTCTGCACACATATACATCACTTCAATTTCATGCTACTCTGCACACATACACATC
>NW_005216849.1:0-212 GCF_000412655.1 Myotis brandtii
AGGGTCAAATAGATGGGGCAGACTCAGTTTATTTCTAGTAATATTAAGCGCTGGTCTGAGAACTAATGGGCATTGAATGTTTTTAATTCATAACTTATTTACATCATCAGGTGCCTGAAAGTTCTAAAGTAGTAATTAGGAAGAACAGAAAGAGTACTGCATCACTGTTCTTAATTTTATACTTCTGACAAAGGTCTGGATTTGCCTAAGCA
>NW_005216850.1:0-212 GCF_000412655.1 Myotis brandtii
GCTGATCTGGGCTGGGCTCAGCTGGGCTTGTGTACGCATCTGTGGTCAGTTGGTAGGTTGGCTGGAGGCTGATTAGTCTCAGATGACCTCAGCTGGGGAGACTCAGCTCTTCTCCAGGTGCTATCCCATCTTTCAAAAGGCTGCATGATCTTGTTTTCATGATGATGGAGGGCGGGAGGGAGAGAGGGAGAGGAAGAGAGAGAGAGAGAGAG
>NW_005216851.1:0-212 GCF_000412655.1 Myotis brandtii
GACTCCATTTAATGCCCTGACATTGGGACAAGAGGGATCACCAGGCTGGTAGAGGGCATGTGATAGGGGCAAGGGGAAGAAGGAGATGAGCACCAAGTTGGTGAAGAGCAACGAGGAATTGTAGAATAGGAACACTATGTATATAGAATATGATTCCTGGGAGTTCAGGATTTGCATCAGGAAGGGAGTTGTAGTGCAGGGTAGTCAGCCTA
>NW_005216852.1:0-212 GCF_000412655.1 Myotis brandtii
TGAATGGAGTTAGAAATAATTAATAAAGTTAGCAAACTCACTGCATCCAAGGTTTATCAATGAATTCGCGTTGAACGAATTGTGAGCTGAATTGCCCCCCACCTCAAATTCATATGTTGAAGTCCTAACCCCCAGTAGTTCAGAGTGTGACTGTATTTGGACATGGAATCCTAATCCAATATGAGAAGTGACCTTATAAGATGAATAGATTA
>NW_005216853.1:0-212 GCF_000412655.1 Myotis brandtii
ATGTTGAAATAGAATCCCTTCCCCAGACCTACTGAGGGAGCTTTTATTGTCAGCAGCAGGCCTCGAGCTCCATCTGGAGGTCTTTATATTCAGCAGCCCCTTATTAAGACAAGTTACTCTAAAAACAAAACAAAACAAAAAAAACCTAAAAACATGCAAGGGTCGATCTCAAAGCAAGTACTTACAATTTTGTTGGTAAATAGGCTGCAGTG
>NW_005216854.1:0-212 GCF_000412655.1 Myotis brandtii
GTATTATGAGCTGCCCCATGGAGAAACATGCATGGCCAAGAACCCAACAGCCCATGCAAACCGAATCCTGCCCATAGCCCTGTGAGTGAGCTTGGAAGCAGAGCCTTCCTGAGTGAACCTTCCTTCAGATGCTGCAGCCTTTTTTTTTTCTTTAAAAAAAAATATTTTTATTGACTTCAGACAGAGGAAGGGAGAGGGAGAGAGAGAGAGAA
>NW_005216855.1:0-212 GCF_000412655.1 Myotis brandtii
ACATGGGGGAAGGGGCACGACGTTCCACTGAGGAGCTATGAGTGCGGGGAGGTTAGGAAGGAGAAGATGCCGGGTGGGCACTGGGAGGCACGTGGCCGAGGTTGATGCAGCACCAGAAGAGAAGGCTGCTAAGAGGCTCTGAGGTGGCAGGTTAGTTCCGGTAACACCGGCCCAGGGCAGGGGCCAGGAGTGTAGCTGAGGCATGTGAACAG
>NW_005216856.1:0-212 GCF_000412655.1 Myotis brandtii
TGAACCTGGGACCCTTCAGTCCGCAGGCCGAAGCTCTGCCCACTGAGCCAAACCGGTTAGGGCCATTAGCTTGTGTTTATTGAGCACCCACTTCGTGCCGAGCAGAATCCCTGCGCATAGTGAACAAGGCAGGCAGTTCACTCGTAGGGGGCAGCTAATAATGGACTGAAAGCAGGGATGAATGGCCGTGGAAAACAGGACAGCGGGGCTTG
>NW_005216857.1:0-212 GCF_000412655.1 Myotis brandtii
ATAGTAATTTGAACAGAGAAAGTCTAACATAAAAATTATGAAGTACAAGAGAGGATTGGAGCAACAAGAGATTGGCTAGTGAAAAGCAAAGAACCCCAGAATCATGGATATAAGGTTCTAAGGGTAGTCTTACCCTTAGGACAGACAGAGTGTGCCCGAGGAAGGGCCCAGGCACCAGGGTGTGATGCAGACCTTGCTGAAGAGGGCATGGT
>NW_005216858.1:0-212 GCF_000412655.1 Myotis brandtii
TGCCCCCTTTCCACGGAGTTGCTCACGTCTCCAGTGGGGTTACCTGCGGGCCGGAAGCGTGTTGGAAACGGGACGGGAGCGCCAAGGGGACCGATGCCCTGGAGGTGCCTTCAGGGCTCACACCCTGCCCCCGCCCCAGAAGGCCCACAATGCCAGGAGCTGGGCGCACCCAGCGCGGAGGAACCAGACACAGCTTCCCCGTGAGGCGCTTT
>NW_005216859.1:0-212 GCF_000412655.1 Myotis brandtii
GGCCTCTAGTCTCTTATATAAAAGGCCCATGGCCGTCTCACCATAATGCCGTCACGACCAAATGAGCAGTGGCTCTCACGGTGGGCGGGGTGGGGCACAGGCTACTAGCAGAGGAGAGCTACGAGCAGCGATGGGCGGGGTGGCCAGCTGAGGCAAGGGGAAGCGAGTGTGCGCGCTGGGCCTCCAGCGTTTCATAATTTGGAACTAGTATA
>NW_005216860.1:0-212 GCF_000412655.1 Myotis brandtii
GAAAAAATAATTAAGGTCCCTAAGCTACCATATTTCACTTAAGCCAACATTGTTGAAAAATAAAACATTTCACTTAAATTACTTTTCTGGATAACTGGCACCTATTTTCTTGAATACAATTTTTTATTTTAACATTCTCTTTAAAGAAAATCTCTAAACTGTACTGTATATCTTCATGCCTTTTAAAACAAAATATTTCCATATCATTTTTT
>NW_005216861.1:0-212 GCF_000412655.1 Myotis brandtii
AACTGGAGCAGGGTGTGGGCAACAGATCTAGAGAATGAATGTCAAAGATAGAATTTCCAGTGTATTTTCCTTCCCTTCCTCTGTCTTTCCTTCATCCCGCAAATTACTTTGTGCCTTCCAAGTCACAGGTCCTGTTTTGTTCTCATATCACCTCATCGGGCTTAAATTCTAGAGAGGGGAAGAAGACACAAAATATGATATGCATGTAAGAT
>NW_005216862.1:0-212 GCF_000412655.1 Myotis brandtii
GGCTGCACTGATCTGGACTTCCCAGATGGCCCAGTCACATGACTGGCAGAGGTTACTGGCTGTCAGCGGGGAGCTGAGAGGGGGCTGTTAACCAGCACACCTACATGTAGCCTCTCCAGCATGGTGTTCCCAGGATAACTGGATGTCTTACATGATGTTTGGCCTCCCCTAAAAGGAGTGCTCTACAGGTCCAGGTAGAAGCTAGAGACCCT
>NW_005216863.1:0-212 GCF_000412655.1 Myotis brandtii
CAGCAGCACCCACCAAATAAAGCCTCACTGAGTAGACATTGTAATGATCATACAACTTGCAGAAGGTGTGCAATAGGAGAGCCAATGAACAAATACCTGTTTCATTATGTTCTTGCACTGCATTGGTAAAATATATCTGAATGTGCCTGGAAACAATAAGATCATTCTCAGGTCACTCATATAGCTCACGTTCCTCAGCTTCCTAGGGTAGA
>NW_005216864.1:0-212 GCF_000412655.1 Myotis brandtii
CCCCTGGCCTGGGCCGGGAGGTGCACCTTGAGGTCCTCTGGCCTGGACCAGGGCAGGGGGCATGCTTTGAGGTCCCTGTCAAGCCCCACCAGGCGGGGGGCACAGCGTTAGGTCCCCTGGCCTGGGACAGGGTGCACGGCCTGAGGTCCCCCAGCCCGAGTCGGGGTGGGCGGCGTGCCTTGAGGTTCCCCGTCAAGCCCCGTGGGTGGGGG
>NW_005216865.1:0-212 GCF_000412655.1 Myotis brandtii
ATAAGACAACCACTTTGATAAAGAGTTTGGTAGTTATTAAAAGATAAGCATAGAGTGGCAAACCAGTACAATCAAAATCCTGAAATTTTTGAACAGTGATGCTGGAGCACCACTTTCTAATCAAACACGCACACACACAGAAAACCTACGTGCTATGGATTTTGGTAGGAATGCACCAGGAATGGCCTCGTCTTCGAAATCATGGGCTACAG
>NW_005216866.1:0-212 GCF_000412655.1 Myotis brandtii
ATTCAATATAATATTAGTTTCACGTGTACAGCATAGTGGTTAGACATTTATAAAACTTATGAAGTGATCCCCGATAAGTCAAGTACCCATCCAACACCATACACAGTTATTACAATATTACTGACTGTATTCCCTGTTTTACTTCACTTCCTGTGACTATTGTGTAACTGCCATTTCATAAGTCTTAACCCTTCACCTTTCTCACCCTGCCC
>NW_005216867.1:0-212 GCF_000412655.1 Myotis brandtii
AGCTCTCCTCCCCTCCTTTCTCGCGGCCTTGGAGATCTGTGCTTTATAAATGCTCTCTGTGTAGTATCCAGCTCCTCAGTCACAAAGGATCAAAGCATCACGTACTGTCGTGAAAGACACACTTCACGTGAAAGACAGAGAGAGTGCGTTCATCTCTCACGATCCGAAGGGACCGCCCCCAGCACTGCGGGCACGCTCGTCACACGTGCACA
>NW_005216868.1:0-212 GCF_000412655.1 Myotis brandtii
GGCCTGTGATCAAGGCCATCTTTCCCAGCTACTGATAGCTGGCCCCGCCCCTGATGCCACCCACCCCCAGTTCCCATTCGCCATCTAGTAATCAGAGCTGGCCGGCTGTGGGGAGGAACTGAGAGGTCAGCTGTTCCCGCAAACTCGCTGTCCCTGTCCCTGCCTCAGGTCGCCTGCTGTGTGTGTGGCAACTGGCGGGTGGGGGCCTTGGC
>NW_005216869.1:0-212 GCF_000412655.1 Myotis brandtii
AAGGCCGGCCGCCATGCTGTAAGGATGCCCAAGCTGCTCCACAGGAACGAGGCCCCCTGCAGCTCGATCGCCGTGAGCGCACCCCCTCCGGAAAACATCCTTCAGCCCCGGCCGAGCCTGCAGCCCTGCTCAGCATCTTGACTGCAGCCCCGTGAAAGACTCTGAACCAGAATCTCCCAGCAGAGCAGCTCCTGGGCTCCCGACCCTCCAAA
>NW_005216870.1:0-212 GCF_000412655.1 Myotis brandtii
CCAAGCACGTAATCAATCATTGCTTAGCCGCCTTTGCGGTACTAGGTTCTCCCTTAGAGCTACACACAGACAACGGACCCGCATATGCTAGTACTGCTTTTCAGCACTTTTGTCAACAATATCAAATTTGTCATAAAACTGGTATTCCTTATAACCCTCAAGGTCAAGTGCCGGAAGCCGGTCCATCCGTGCTGCTTGACACAGTCGCTGCA
>NW_005216871.1:0-212 GCF_000412655.1 Myotis brandtii
ACAGCTTTGGAAATAGAGGGGAAGGGGTTCCCCCATGTGTGTTTCTGTTTCCGAAGAGAGCCATGGGTATGGGTTCGGGCCTGGGTGGCGCTGGTGTGATTGAGACCCGGTGTGATAGATAGATCACCAAGGTTGGGGGCTCCATACAAGTCAACCAGTGAATGCATAAATGAGGGGAACAACAAGTCAATCTCTCTCTCTCTCTCTCTCTC
>NW_005216872.1:0-212 GCF_000412655.1 Myotis brandtii
TGTGTGTGTGTGTGTGTGTGTGTGTGTGCACCCTCCCACTAGAATTTTCAGAAACGTCGGGGGATGGAAAATCTTTTCTTTCTCTGTGAGTTCACTACGAGTTGATGTGGTCCCAGGTGTCCAGCATCTGAGCGATGCGGCCCTTTGCTGTCTGGGCTTCGGGTATGGCCTTAACCTGAAGTTCACTAAGCCCACAGCAGGGGGCTCTGGAC
>NW_005216873.1:0-212 GCF_000412655.1 Myotis brandtii
CTTGAAGGAAGCTAGAGGAGAACTTGTATTTCAATGGTGCCAAAGGACGTTGCATTGGTTTTCCCACTGAGATTTAAAATGATTCCATAGTGTTGTCTGTTTCCTCACTGAGGAAAGGAAAACGTATTCCTAACCATGGAATGCTTCTCTGTGGACCTTGGCTGTGCCCTCTGAGTTTTGCTCTGTCCTTTTCATAAGAAATGACCTGTGCT
>NW_005216874.1:0-212 GCF_000412655.1 Myotis brandtii
GGTTTACAGTTGTGAGTATATAAAACAGTTTATTCTTATACTAGAAGCCTGGTGCATGAATTTCTACATGGGTGAGGTTCCTAAGCCTGGCAGGCGATCAGGGGCGATCAGGGCTGGGCCAATTGGGGCCTGCCAGCCAGGGAGGAACAGGGACATGGGAGGTTGGTCACTGGCACCCCGAGGAGGGAGCTGGCCCTTGGTCCCCCTGGGAA
>NW_005216875.1:0-212 GCF_000412655.1 Myotis brandtii
CCCCTCAATCCCACCGCCCAGCGCTGAAAGCCACCACTGGATCTCCGCAGCGTGAGCCGTGCCACAGGGTCGCCGGTTTCCCCGGAGCAGCACCGGCAGCCTCCGAAGGCTACCCACGAAGCCAGCGCACCGGGCTTCCCCAGGCACTGACTGACTCACTGTTTGCTGCGCACCTGCTACATGCAGACTGTGCCGGCTGCTGGGATGGGACT
>NW_005216876.1:0-212 GCF_000412655.1 Myotis brandtii
GAGCCCAAGGACTCAGTGAAGAGGCCGGGTCTCTGAGGGGGCGGGGCCTCACTCGGGGCCATCAGAGCGGCGGGCTCAGTGAGGGGTGGGGTTAGAGAGGCGCCGCAGGTTGACAGTCCCTTCAAGGGCTCAGGTTGTTCTGAGAACGGTCATTCTGGAGGGCGCTCCAGGTCCCCCCTAAAGTGGGATCAGCAGTCCTTCCTCCTGTGATA
>NW_005216877.1:0-212 GCF_000412655.1 Myotis brandtii
GAACTTTGTTTTATTGTGTAGTGTGCCTGATAGGCTAGGGGAAAAGATGATGGTTGGGAGAAACTACTCATACAACCAACATTTATTAAGCATTTGAATCACCAGTTGCTATGCTGAGTATTGTGATAAAATTGTGCTAAAGAGAGTTTATTCTATCATGGAGCTCACAGTCAGGGGGGGCAAAGACAGCAATCAAATAATCATACTAATAT
>NW_005216878.1:0-212 GCF_000412655.1 Myotis brandtii
TTACATTAGAAAGTAATTATACTAATGTCTTAAAAGAGGAAAGTTATAAAGAAAAATTATTTTTTCCTTATCTTATAAATGTATTTATAATTTGTAAATATGTAATTTGAATTTGTAAAACTAGACTATCACTCTTTTATTTTAAATCACAGGATGTTTTCTTTTGTTTGATTTGGTTTTAAAGGTAAGAAAATAAAATCTCAGGTCCAAAC
>NW_005216879.1:0-212 GCF_000412655.1 Myotis brandtii
CCTTGGATTGCGTTTTTACAATGAAATGAAATTAATTAATCAAGGATGGCTCCGGTTTTAAAAATTTATCTTAAATTAAATTTTGTAGACAGCTGCACCTGCATCCTCACTGCCCCGGGGTCCTTGACAGATGGCAGTCTGTCTGTACAGATGGGATTCATTTGAGCCTCAGGGGTTGTTTTTGGATTTTTCCTTTAGGACCCTACCTCCCA
>NW_005216880.1:0-212 GCF_000412655.1 Myotis brandtii
CTCCCAGCCCAGGGACCCCCCATTAATCTACTGGGGGGCCTGGTGTTGGAGTGGGAGCGGGGCTGGGCAGCGCTCCCTCATTCCTCTGGGCCCTGCAGCGCGCGTAACAGTGGATCGGCCTCCACTGGGCACATCCGCGGGCCACCCACTGTGCCAAGTGCTCTACCCCTGAGTCCCCCCCCACAGCCCTGAGCCCCACGGAGGTCAGGGAG
>NW_005216881.1:0-212 GCF_000412655.1 Myotis brandtii
GGGATCTTGATCCTGTTTTTTAGATGAGGAAGTGGCGTCGCAGACAAATTAATGAGCTGTAAGTGCGGGAGCTCAGCTCAGTCTCTGTTCAGCACCCCCCCTCCTCCTCGGCCTCCCCCTCCCCCCGCCCCCAACCTTGCTCAGCAGCTTGTAGGAAAGGTGTTTAGAAGAGGAGGCATCATGCCCTGGCCGGTGTGGCTCAGTGGATAGAG
>NW_005216882.1:0-212 GCF_000412655.1 Myotis brandtii
AATTTCTTTTAACAATATTTTATAGTTTTCAATATACAAATCTTGCAGTTGTTTTGTTAAATTTATTCTTAAGCATTTTATTCTTTTGGATGCAAATGTAAATGCAATTGTTTTCTTAATTTCATTTTCAGAATGTTCATTGCAAGTGTATAGAAATATAACTGATTTTTGTATACTAGTGATCTTATATCTGCAACCTTGCTCATTTACTC
>NW_005216883.1:0-212 GCF_000412655.1 Myotis brandtii
CATCTGACAGCCGAGGGGGGTCCGAGGGGGGTCGCAGCCTGAGGCCTTCACCAGGGAGCCTGGTTGGCAGTGCCCAGGCGCTATGTGGGCAGAGGATTGGGGGTGCGGTGCCCTCCTGCGGCTCCGCCAGAACCTCACCCCGAGACTGTCTCCTGCTGAGGCCTCACCTGCTGCTGGTCAGGGCCAGAGTCCGGCGGCAGGGCTGTCCCTGG
>NW_005216884.1:0-212 GCF_000412655.1 Myotis brandtii
TCCAACAGCTGTTGGCACCTTCTGTCTGCCCTGGCACGGGTCCTTGGGTTTCACTGTTACGGCAGCTCCCTAACCTTCCCAGCACGCGCTCAGCCTGTCACTAGTCTTCTCAAGCAAGGCCATAGGAACTGTGATTGAAGTACTGAATAGCACACATCTCCAGTTTAAGTGAATGTGGTACTGAAACACGATTACTCTATCACTATCCTAAA
>NW_005216885.1:0-212 GCF_000412655.1 Myotis brandtii
AGACCTCAACCATGGATCAGCTGCCTCCTGCACGCCCGCTCCTGGGGATCGAGCCACACTCAGGCATGTGCCCTGAGAATCCAACTGGCGACCTCTTAGTTCACAGGCTGGTGCTCAACCACTGAGCCACACTGGCCATGCGGCTGCTGTCATTTTTTTTACTTGACAATCTAAGGGGAAGAGGTCCGTGCCCCTGACTAAACAGTCAGGTA
>NW_005216886.1:0-212 GCF_000412655.1 Myotis brandtii
GCCCCGGCCTGGGGGACCCAGGTGTGGGCGGGCTGGCTCCTCAGGCCTCGCCCTGGGCATGTGGCCCGTCTCCTCCTCACAGGCCCCCCCCCGCCCGTGCCTGTCTGTGTCCCCATCCCCTTCCTACGGGGCCAGGGCCCACCCTACCGACCGCATTTTACCGCAGTTGCCTCTATAAGTGGTTGAGCGTCAACCTGTGAACCAGGAGGTCA
>NW_005216887.1:0-212 GCF_000412655.1 Myotis brandtii
CCTTCAGGATCAAATATTACCCCCTTCCTACTGGATTAAAAGAAGAAAAAAACTCTTCTCCTATCTTTATAGATAACAAACTACTTACAGAGTCATCCCTTCTTTTACATTAAGACCTCTCAACATTCAATGTCCTCTTCATTATTTACTCTCAGTATCTCAATTTGAATGACTTTTTTTTTAATCCTTTAAGACTTAAAGCATCATCTCCA
>NW_005216888.1:0-212 GCF_000412655.1 Myotis brandtii
GTGGTATAATATGATGGTTAAGAATAATGGCGCTAGAATCAAATAGTCTAGATGCCATTTCATGCACAGGTATTTATCAAATGACTTTTGGTAAGCTTTTAAATATATCTGTACTTTATTTTCTTCATATGTTCAATCTAACAGTACACACCTCATAAGGTTGTGAGATATAAATGATATAAACACATAAACTTAGAAAATATAAGTGTTCA
>NW_005216889.1:0-212 GCF_000412655.1 Myotis brandtii
AGGGTAGAATGGGTGCGGGAATAGAGTGGCTGTTGAGAAAGGTGGTCTTTGGGTGGCCTAAGAGCCAGTGTTAAGTGCGGAAAGGGCTGCATTGAAGTTTGAGTTCTCAGGATTTCAGCTCTCAGGGACCAGGGGAGAAGGTGATTGCTGATTAGGAGGGTCTATGTTTTTGTAATCTACTGCAGATGATGGAGAGGGAACACATAAGGGGT
>NW_005216890.1:0-212 GCF_000412655.1 Myotis brandtii
CATTTTCTCTGAAAAGCTTCTGACCACGGACCAACCACACCAACTGACTACAGCCAAACAAAATAAATCACAATGAAAAACTATAAATAACAATTATTCATAGCTAGAAAGAACAATAAGGAGAAATTAAAGTCCAAGCTATGCACCCCCCTGATGACCTGTCCTGCCTGCTAGAAAGGGAGCCTGGGCCTCGGAGAGGCCCCTCCTGTAGG
>NW_005216891.1:0-212 GCF_000412655.1 Myotis brandtii
CTGAAATCAATAAAAATATATTTAAAAAAAAGAATAGGGACAAAGTACAAGGGTGACAAATATAAAGCAGTAACAGATATGGTGAATATTAATCAAAGCATATGGAAAAAAATTTGATTTATAAGTGTCCTGATACACTAATTAAAAGATAGATTATATAAGAATGAATGTCAGAAAGAAAGAGTAAAAAGGGTATAAATTTAGGTAAATAC
>NW_005216892.1:0-212 GCF_000412655.1 Myotis brandtii
AACAACAACAAAAAATAGCAAATTATTTTGTTGCTCAAATTATTTCAGGTTTGGCCATTGGAAGACAATTCAGTTGGCTTCTGTGTCTCTTTAGCATCATCTTAGGTATTTTGTTTTTAATTAACATTTGCTTACTTTCTGACATAATAAGATGATCCAGGATCACATTGTATATGTTCTGCCTCTGTCTTAGAATCAACTATTCCTTGAAG
>NW_005216893.1:0-212 GCF_000412655.1 Myotis brandtii
GTTGACTAATGAGTTTGCCGACCACTGTTCTAGGCACATCCCTATGGATGATTCTACTTCAAAAGTCCTTGCACTCTTGGCGGTGAACACAGAAGCTGACTTTTGCTGGAGGCTCCCCAAGGGCCACTAGTGTGACAGACACTTCTCGGGCCCTGGTAACAACCCTCAAGAAACCCCTTGCCCCTGATCTATAGATGAGGATGTAGAGGCTC
>NW_005216894.1:0-212 GCF_000412655.1 Myotis brandtii
ATTTTTGTCACATTATTAAACAGGGAAAGGATTAAAATGAGCAAATCTGGGGAAACGCTAAGATAAGTTGAGATGGGATTTAAGGAGGTTCGTTGGGTAATGAACATTTATTGAGCACTCTTATGTATCAGGCATTTTATGGAGATTTTTCATGACTCAGCTAACACATCTAAAAAGGGTGTGAAGAACTTAGAAAATAATCAAAGCTTGAC
>NW_005216895.1:0-212 GCF_000412655.1 Myotis brandtii
CGTCTACAATGTATTCCAGCGTCTACAATGTATCCAGTGTCGACAGTGAATCCAGCGTTGACAGTGTATCCAGAGTTGACAGTGAATCCAGCGTCGACAGTGTATCCAGCCTCGACAGTGTACCCAGCATCTACGATGTATCTAGTGTCTACGATGTACCCAGTGTCTACAATGTATCCAGCATTGAAGGTATATCCAGCATCGACAATGTA
>NW_005216896.1:0-212 GCF_000412655.1 Myotis brandtii
TGACCAGGAATCGAAACTTGAACACTCAACCACTGAGAAATCACCAGCCGGGCTAAACCACCACAGCATCTCTTTAGTGATATTTCTACCAAAGATGTATAAATTGAAGCAAATCAGGAAAAAACACTAGACAAACTTTGAAGAAACTTCTACTTTAAACCTTTTGCTTTAAAGTGTGTTACTGGGACAACTGGTGAAACTCTAATGAGATT
>NW_005216897.1:0-212 GCF_000412655.1 Myotis brandtii
AAAGTAGTGATGATGCTACACAGCAAAGGAGGAAAATGTTTATGGACATAAATACACCACGGTCCTCCTCAAATCCCACGTCCCTTTGCCAACAAAAAGGGCTATTAGTCGAATAACCAGGATTAGAATCTTCCCAGGTGTCCAGGAGCCCTAAAGAATCCTGGAATCACGAGTCATTTATTTAGAAAGTCAAATGGGTTAAAGGTCAGAGC
>NW_005216898.1:0-212 GCF_000412655.1 Myotis brandtii
TTCCACTTCCTGTTTCCTTCTCCTGAAGACATCCTAAATATCTGCACTTCACGTCTAAATGAATGTGCTTTCTAATGGGGGAGATCTAGCCATTAAATGGCCTCAAAGCAAAGGCTCTGCTGACAATGATTAGACCATACAGATGTTCCCATCATAAATTGACAGTGGTACTGGGGATGGACAGGTGTGTGTGTGTGTGTGTGTGTGTGTGT
>NW_005216899.1:0-212 GCF_000412655.1 Myotis brandtii
TGCCTCGGCCGCACCCGCTCTCCTTCCTGGAAACCTCGCGGGGCAGGGTCCCACCCGCCCGTCGGCCCCGAGTGGTGTCTGTAGGCAGCGTGTTCTGTTGGGGTCTGCGGGGTCCCCTCAGTAAGCACTTCCTGCTCCGCAGGCTGAGCTCTGAGCAGGGAGAACGCCACCCAGGGGTTGGCAGGTGGGAGCCCAGGTACCAGGTTGAGTGC
>NW_005216900.1:0-212 GCF_000412655.1 Myotis brandtii
GTGCTGTTCTAGAGCCCTGGCCTGTCTTTCAACTTCAGATTCAGCCAGGACTGAAGTGTTCTTGAATATGACAGACAGAATTTTCTTGTCTAGCTTGAACATCCCCCTAGGGCCACAATGTGCCAACTCTCAAAGGGATGCTTTTAATTATGCTGGGAAATGCTAGTATTCAACTAGCCTAATGCCAAATTGCATGTGTAAGTTAAGAAAAA
>NW_005216901.1:0-212 GCF_000412655.1 Myotis brandtii
CCCTCCAAAGCCTGCTGCTTGCCATGTGCTGAAATGTCAGCACTGTACCCTTGAAAGACAAGGTCTGTACCCACAAAGTACTCACCACACGGTGCTGGAGGTGGTACCACATACAACAGAGCGAGGCCCACGTCAGCAGACCCCTCCCCATGCATGGCGTTCGGGATGGCAGGATAGCCATCCTCAGTGCAATGGCCCAGTACCCAAAACAG
>NW_005216902.1:0-212 GCF_000412655.1 Myotis brandtii
AGCCTTTAAGAACACATTAATGAACACAACATAAATTGTTTTCTTCTAGAGCTAACATTCTCCTAAATATGTCTATCTTCTGTCTTATCAAAAGAACCAATTAATTGATTTGTGAATAATTACATAGATTAGTTTCCTCTGATCTTTTATTTAAAGGTGTGAATTTAGTTGAAGCCTGTGATTGAACCAGCACCAGTAAAACTTTTAGTTAC
>NW_005216903.1:0-212 GCF_000412655.1 Myotis brandtii
AGATAACCTCTACGACACGGCAACACTCATCAGGCACTGTGTCCTGTACTTTACAATCCATTCCTAATGAGGCTGTACGTGCTTGTACATATATATCTGTGTAATAATATAAATATAGGTTTATTTTTCATCGTCTCCAAGCACATATGGCCATTTATACTTGAAGAAAGTTATCACAAATTCATTTCTTTGGCTTTGGCCAGAACAACTCT
>NW_005216904.1:0-212 GCF_000412655.1 Myotis brandtii
ATAAGGTCTAAATATGTAAGAAGCTATTAAGTTTAGCCTTAACTAAATTTACGTTTAGGCTTAATTCTGAAAATGAAGTCCGGAAGAAATCAGATTGAACCCATAGAAACATTTCCTTTTATAGCTTGAGAGGCTGAACCCTGCGGTGGTAATCTGGCTTGCTTTGAAATATTAATTTTCAGATGTGTTTGCACTCCTTACCGTCTGCATAG
>NW_005216905.1:0-212 GCF_000412655.1 Myotis brandtii
TGATTGTGGACCACCTTTGAGTTACAAGGTCGAAATGTATAAAATGTCACTGTTGACTTTGAAACAAACCCCCTCAGTTTCTATGAAAGTTATTGCCTAACATCCAGCATATTATAACTTAAACACTGAGTATGTTCATGCCCTTTACCCCAAATAAATCAGTATAAAGATTTCACTTTTTTTAAAAAAATATTTTTTATTGATTTTTTACA
>NW_005216906.1:0-212 GCF_000412655.1 Myotis brandtii
CCTGGGAAAGATAAAAGCTGGCCTCTGTCTGTGGGGCAATCGGGCCCCGCTCCCGTCCACCTTGGCCTGGTGCCGCCTGCTTACCTGCTCCACCGTCCCGCTGGGGTCCTGCTTTTTTCGGGGCCCATCAGGGTGGGCAGCGCCTCCACTGCCACCCACTGCCAGCGCCGCGTCGCCAACACCCACCATGTTCTGCACCGCCCCCTGGTGGT
>NW_005216907.1:0-212 GCF_000412655.1 Myotis brandtii
CCAGCGCTCTTTACTGCTCTTGCTTCTTCAGGCCCAGCAGCGATGCCTCACTGTCCCTCGCTGGTGCCTTAACCCTGTGCACACACACCTCTACCACCAGTCTCTTCACTAAAAAGTTTCTTTAAAACCCCAGCTGAGCCAGACCCTTGTAGCTCAGTGGTCATGGTTCAATATGGGGTCAGGGCACATGCCCAGGTTGCAGGCTCCATCCC
>NW_005216908.1:0-212 GCF_000412655.1 Myotis brandtii
CTATTTACAAAGGTTTAAGCAGGCATCAGGGAAATCATATGGAATAATGATTCCATTCACCCTCAGGGCCCTGGAATGTTGAGGGAATGGAGAGTTAACTAGAACCTGGAGACAAAAAAAAAATTATGTGGGGTCATTGTGGCCTTTCATAATTTGAAGAGGAACCAACACCCCCACTCCTGAAAAGTGGGAACCAGGAGAATAAATGCCCT
>NW_005216909.1:0-212 GCF_000412655.1 Myotis brandtii
TCTGTAAAAAAAACCAATAAAATATGTTTTTTAAAAAAGAAAAGAAATGTTATCAGGCTGGCTCTATAAACAACTGGAAGAATTCAGTTGATGTTTCCTACCAGGGCAAAGCATAGAAGTAGCCTTTGAGACTAAATTCATTCAAAGGCAGTTCAGACAGAAATAGCATCCAAGATGGTCATAAAACTAAATACATATCTACATACATACAT
>NW_005216910.1:0-212 GCF_000412655.1 Myotis brandtii
CTCTTTTCTAACATCTAAAGAGAAAGTTTAGAAGTTCTAGCATCAGAAGACACCACTTATAACCAATCAGAGAATCCCCCATGGATTGTGCAATGAGGAAATCCCCAACCACCCACCTACATTAACAATTAAATAATTGAAGGAAGCATATGGTCTGAGATCTCAAGCTTGCAGTGGGTGGGTTCAAGGCAGGCAGCACAGGTGTTTTTATT
>NW_005216911.1:0-212 GCF_000412655.1 Myotis brandtii
TAATTTATAAAGAAATACTGAAAATAATGCTGCTTCTCTGGTTTTGCCTCCTCATAACATACACTAGAATCGCTTCTCTGAATATCAAATGTGCTCCAGATATTTATATACAGAAACAATAAAGTTGCATGTGTTTTGTTTGTTTTTTACTCAGAGCTTTAGGAGGATGAGAAATTTGATAAAAATGCTTGCACCCATAATCTGAAATGAGA
>NW_005216912.1:0-212 GCF_000412655.1 Myotis brandtii
TGATGCTATAGCAGTTTCCAAATGCCATGTTTGTTACTGCTCTCTCTTGGAGCTCTGCCACCTCCATATGATCAAACCTGGACTAGCCCAATTAACTCATCCTCCTAATGGACAGGCAACCAATAATGGGAATGGGTCATCCTAGAACAGGGAGGCCCAGCCTACCTGCCAGCACATCACAGATGCATGAGCGAGTCAAGCCACAGTCAATA
>NW_005216913.1:0-212 GCF_000412655.1 Myotis brandtii
GGCTGCCAGGATAAGCTCCAGCTGAGATGCAAGTCTGGGCTGTTGGGTTCATTGTCTGGAGAAGTCAAGAAAGGAATTCACTGACAAGAGAAGAGTAAGTAAAGGGAAGGGAAGTCTGTTACAGTGAAAGTAACAAAGCTCTTGGCATGGGAGAGGGGTCCCCAAGTGGGTTTCTGCAGAAGCTCACTAGTCTAGGGGTTTATATTTTCCTG
>NW_005216914.1:0-212 GCF_000412655.1 Myotis brandtii
GAGATGGCTCAGCCTCGGCTACTTCTCCGCTTCTCTCTACCAAAACATCAATTTTCCCGAAATCAGGAGACATTATGCAACAGCGGCGGGGCGGGGAGGGGATGGGGGTGGGGAGCTCGAACCAGCCCGGTCTACGTGCCGGCGCGAGGGCGCTGCAATCAAAGCAGCCACCTTAAGGTGGCGAGTCCCCTCTCCCGACAAGGCAGCAAAAG
>NW_005216915.1:0-212 GCF_000412655.1 Myotis brandtii
CTCTCTCATTGATGTTTCTCTCCCTCTCCCTTCCTCTTTAACATCATAAAAATATATTTACCCCAAAAAAGGAGTTTAGAGCTCACGGACCCCCAAAGGGTGTCAGAGACCCCAAGGGAGAGGGGGCCGCACGGAGCACATGACCGAATCGGGCAGGGGGTGGGGGCGGGGCCTGGGAGAAACCCTCCACACACACACACACACACACACAC
>NW_005216916.1:0-212 GCF_000412655.1 Myotis brandtii
CTCTCCCAGGTGGGCATCTGCCTGCCCAGGCCCTGGGGACACTGGGGCAGTGTCCAGGCGGGCGTGGGCCTTCCTGCCCAGCAGCTTGTGCGGACAGAGCCTGGTGTGGGATGGAGGCCTGGTCACAGGGCGGACTCTGTGGTGACCCCATGTGACCTGGGGCAGGGCTGGCCCCCGGGAGGCAACCTGGCTCTCCCTGGCTCGGGGCCACC
>NW_005216917.1:0-212 GCF_000412655.1 Myotis brandtii
GCCTGGCTCCTGACCTTGGGGGAATCACCTTATATTATTCATGCAACTTGAAATAGGAGGGTCTTTACTCACAGGTCTCCCTCTGATACCAGGAAGTTTCTGATCAGCATCTGAGTGTCTCTAGCCCAAGTTTCAGGGGCCTTGCAGAGTGGCTCACCTAGAATTTAGGCCACTCCATCTGCTAAGCAGTGTACGACAGAGCCAGTCTGGCT
>NW_005216918.1:0-212 GCF_000412655.1 Myotis brandtii
CCAGACAAGCCCTGCCCTGCATGAGCTGTCAGTTCCCCAGAGGAGACAGACAGTAAGGCAGGTCAGTTATACAATGGGATGATGGTGCTATGATGGGGGGTTGGTGGGCCCTGCTATGGAGGAACATGAAAGTGGGACATACCCCGTCCTGTTGGAGCTGGAAAAGCCTCGGAGTGGGGGTGATATTTCAGCTGAATACTAAAGGATGAGTG
>NW_005216919.1:0-212 GCF_000412655.1 Myotis brandtii
TAGTTATAAAAAGCCATTATAACCCATCAAGATAAGTGGTTACTTTTGGTGTTTAGATTTTTATTACTATCCTTATTACATTAAGTATATAATAACAAATTTATTTGTGTTAAAAATTGAAAATACATAGCAATATAGAATGTCACATTACCACGTGAATGATGTATATTTCCATGTTTTATTCTTATCTGTGTTTCTAATGCCCTGTCCCT
>NW_005216920.1:0-212 GCF_000412655.1 Myotis brandtii
AGCAGCGTAGCATTAGGTCTTAAAAAACAAGGCAGATGCCTCCGTTAGAAAACACTTTCCTGACAACAAATGCGAGCCATCTCCTGAGCCTCCGGGCAGCCGCCACCTTTCTGCTGGAGGAGGGTCTTGCTGCCACGCTGCCTCTCAAAGCTGCAGCCCGTCCTCTCAGACCCCGCCGCGGCTTCAACTGCTTCTGGAACATTCTAAATCCT
>NW_005216921.1:0-212 GCF_000412655.1 Myotis brandtii
TGCATAAGTACATGAACAAACATTACACTGATTTCCAACAGTTATACCAAATAGGAAAGAGATGATGTGTCCAAAAATATGTTAGAACAGGTGTTACTAATAAGCTAGCATGACCATAAACGACTATTACTGTGGCTTCTATAAAATATATTGATAGTATTAAATATTATAACACCATTTTTGCACATGTTATATTAATATCTCCATATCAA
>NW_005216922.1:0-212 GCF_000412655.1 Myotis brandtii
TTGAGAGGTCACGCCAACTTGGGTAAACTGGTAATAATGCTCCTGCTGCATTTGAGAGTCTTTCGTGCATCAGATAAGATGATTTCTTTACACAAAAACGATTCATGTCAACGTGAGAGCCAGGTCACCAGGTGCTTGAGTAGATGTGTTCAACAAATTGACTGGGAGTAAAAATGTGTGGCAGGTTTCATCTTTCCATAGGGCAGTGGAGG
>NW_005216923.1:0-212 GCF_000412655.1 Myotis brandtii
CCCTCTATGATCTTCTGGGAGAAGGACTGAAAATCAGAAGAATTGGTAGCAAAAGGCAGAGAACAGAAACGTACAAAACTTGCAAAAAAGCATTAAAATCTTATTTTAAACTATGAGTATTTTAAAGGCATAAGCAAAAGCTTAGTCAACTTTTGCTTCTGTACCCAGCATACTAGTGAGTACTTAGTAAGCAACATAATAAATATATATTA
>NW_005216924.1:0-212 GCF_000412655.1 Myotis brandtii
TCTTGCTCTGACCACCACCGATGTGAATCATCCCTTTTTCCAGCATCTCCACATTGTAAGATGCTCCCCAACCATTAGTCGCTTAGGCACTATCTCGGTTATCAGATCGACTGTTGAGGTATCCCTCTGCTTGTGTTCAAGTCACCCTTATTTTATTTCATAACGGCCCCAAAGCACAGAGTAGTGATGCTGGCAGTTCAGATATGCCAAAG
>NW_005216925.1:0-212 GCF_000412655.1 Myotis brandtii
TCTTGCTCTGACCACCACCGATGTGAATCATCCCTTTGTCCAGCATCTCCACATTGTAAGATGCTCCCCATCCATTAGTCACTTGGGCGCTGTCTCAGTTAACAGATCAACTGTTGAGGTATCCCTGTGCTTGTGTTCAAGTCACCCGTATTTTATTTCATAACAGCCACAAAGTACAGAGTAGTGATGCTGGCAGTTCAGATATGCCAAAG
>NW_005216926.1:0-212 GCF_000412655.1 Myotis brandtii
TTTCTTATAAAGAGTACTAAATAAATGGAGTTTAGATACTTAGATTTAAAGTATAATTAAAGAAAATTCAATGATTTACCAATACATATTTCTTTACCACACCTTTGATAAGTATAACATTTATAACATGTGCCTTAGTATATTTTACCTTTTTAAAAATTTATACTTTATGTGACTTATTAAACTTTCCATTTATGATTTATCTATGTATG
>NW_005216927.1:0-212 GCF_000412655.1 Myotis brandtii
CAGTTGAATAGCTGTGACGTGGAAGCAGAATGAATGAGGGGTGGCCGATGCTGTGATTCAGGGGAATCCTGAAGACACTGAGGTGACCACCCCGCAGGGTCAAACGGGGTGGACTCTGGAAGTCACTCTCCACTGCCGGGGATTTGAATGATGGCCCCAATTTCAGGGTCTGGCAGTTATGCTGTGCCTCATGGACAAGTCCAAAGGGCCTG
>NW_005216928.1:0-212 GCF_000412655.1 Myotis brandtii
TGGCGGCCTCTGCTGGGGGCTGAACGGCTCTGCCCGCCGGAGCCCGGGGAAGGACCGGGCGTGGAACGCGGCCTTTGCAGGTGCAACTAACGGCCCGCAGACAAGATCATCCTCGATCCAGGATGAGCCCTGGATGCAATGACTGGTGTCCACGTAGGAGAGGCAGGGGCCGTGGGAGACGGGACACGCAGGGCGGGCGACCATGAGAAGAC
>NW_005216929.1:0-212 GCF_000412655.1 Myotis brandtii
TATTTTAAATTAATAACTGGAAAAAATGAAGATTAAATAAAGAATATCATTTCCATTGTAACTATGCTTTCAACTATAGATTAGTTATAATTTATTATTAATTATTAATACATATTAATTACTTTTCAGTTTGGGCAACAGTAAGCTTCTTGTAGTTTAAACCTTTCAGTTTTCTGTGTATGTTGAGAACACTAGGCAGTAAAATATAATTA
>NW_005216930.1:0-212 GCF_000412655.1 Myotis brandtii
AAAGGTCACTTAGGCTTTTATATAAATAGATTGCCTTTCATATACCTTTCAGGGAGGGGTAGAAATGAAAGACTGTTATCCATATTTAAATATTGGCTTAGAAATACACATACTTCCATCTACAGTTCTTGCTGGTATTGTTACACCAAGTTAATCAGAGAAATGGAGGTATGGTTGGAGCGTTCCTGGGGATGTTGATTGAGTTAAGTGCT
>NW_005216931.1:0-212 GCF_000412655.1 Myotis brandtii
ATCACAGGGGGAGCAGCTGGTTAACAGGTTACCTGCCTATTTTGTTATACCTGCTGACCGCCTGTGTCATGGGGATTCCCCCGCAGGTCTGTGGAAGTTTGACCCGGGAGCTACCAGAGTGGTGCTGATGAAGGGGAAGCAGTGCTGCCGCTGATGAAGAGCTGCCGGCCGCCTTCAGACCTGGAGGGGCCGTTCCTGCCTTGCTGTGAGGT
>NW_005216932.1:0-212 GCF_000412655.1 Myotis brandtii
AGAAGTGTTTATTTATAGATTAAACAGTACATTGGACTTGCGCTGTACTAGTATATAAGAACTTTTAAAATGGCATCTTTGGGCATCTGGAACAGATTAATTCAATTCATATTATTTCTAATGGGTAAAAATGACTTGGTTTTCAAACAAATCACTTCTCGAATAGCCTTCCAGAATGAATTAAGTTCGAGAACTGAGGTTCCACTGTAAAT
>NW_005216933.1:0-212 GCF_000412655.1 Myotis brandtii
ATAGAGTTAAGGATTCTTTGGATGCATACTAGAAATTTTCAATTGTGACATTATTTTCAGTCATAAATTTTCTGCAATAAGCATCTGTCCCTTTGGAATAAGAAAAAGAAAAAAAGTTACTAAATAGAAGATAAAATGTAATACAAGACTGTAATTTCCTTAAAAAGAAACTTTTTTTAGATACCACTGCTAAAAACAATTTTGGCCTTAAA
>NW_005216934.1:0-212 GCF_000412655.1 Myotis brandtii
GCCCAGGTCCACCTGCCTCCTGCCAGGTGCGCGTGCTCCGTGCTGGCGGGGCCCTGCTCTCCTGGGGTTTGGGGGTTCCTTTCTGCTCCCTGTGCCGCCCCCACCCCCATCCCATCCTCTTTCTAGCCTCGCGGCGGTGTTAGGCCTCTGAGTGGACAGAACTCCCCGCCTGAGTCACACACACCTGGATCCTGGTCCCTTTAGGGAGGACT
>NW_005216935.1:0-212 GCF_000412655.1 Myotis brandtii
TACAAAAACCTGCGCACAAAAGTTGATAGCAGCTTTACTCATATTCTCTAATAGTTGGATGCAAACAAGATGTCCTTCAGTAGGTAAATGGATACATACACTGTGGTGCATCCAGACAATGGAATCTTATCTTGAATTGCACGACCAAGTCATAAAATCACATGAAGGATTCTTAAATGCATATTGTGAAGTGAAAGAGGCCAATTTGAAAA
>NW_005216936.1:0-212 GCF_000412655.1 Myotis brandtii
AAAGTTCAAGAAGTCACCTTGGGACAGGAGGAGGGAGTCCAGGTGGACATCCAAAGGAGCTCCGAGGTAGGAGCAAAGCAGAGCCGTATTGGGCCCTAAGGATCTACGTTTTGACCCCAATGCCCACAGAGACCCTGCCCTGGGTGCTCTCAGGGCCGCAGGGCCATCTGGGTGACTCTGGGGGCCCATGCGACTCTGTAGCCAGCCCACGG
>NW_005216937.1:0-212 GCF_000412655.1 Myotis brandtii
GAAATACAAATATGTCTTTATAAACCTCATTTAAAAAATAACAGTTAATGTGAAAAAATGCATAGTTTAAGAAGCTGACCATCAAGTCTGTTAAGCATAAGCTGTGTTCCCACACACTAAAATGTGCCTGGAAATACAGTCCACACTGCTTCTAAGAAGAACAGGGTTGTCTCATAAAACTTGGGGGACAGAGCTCCACAGACAAGAAAAAC
>NW_005216938.1:0-212 GCF_000412655.1 Myotis brandtii
AACATTTGAACTATTACTATGATTCATAAATATCCTGCCAATTTCAAAATGAATAACATTTCATCGAATTGTCACTAATGTGTTGACTAATGTTTTTGACTGTGACCTAGTATAAAAGAATCAACAACTATTAAGCTGGCTGAATTGGTAAGAATCCTTCCTCTGGAACCCCACCTCTAAGAGAATTGCAGAGAACAGAAGGAGCAAGGCAA
>NW_005216939.1:0-212 GCF_000412655.1 Myotis brandtii
AACATTTGAACTATTACTATGATTCATAAATATCCTGTCAATTTCAAAATGAATAACATTTCATCGAATTGTAACTAATGTGTTGACTAATGTTTTTTACTGTGACCTAGTATAAAAGAATCAACAACTATCAAGCTGGCTGAATTGGTAAGAACCCTTCCTCTGGAACCCCACGTCTAAGAGAATTGCAGAGAACAGAAGGAGCAAGGCAA
>NW_005216940.1:0-212 GCF_000412655.1 Myotis brandtii
CCAGCAGTTAAAACTAAATTTTGATACATATTACATGTTCATATATTTTAATTAAACAGAAAAATGCCCATTGATTAATTACCATGTTTTTTTCTAATTTGATTTCTTTTTATATTTTAACTTAAGAAAATTTTTTCTATATTTATGTAGCAAATGACTATTGAATTATCTTTGAGATAATATTTAATATTGGGAAAGCCACCCAAGGAAGA
>NW_005216941.1:0-212 GCF_000412655.1 Myotis brandtii
TATGCATTGTCATTACTGGCTTAACAATGGACATGCAGTTGCTGATGTTTCCCCTGATCATGCCCATGCTTTATGTCTGGGCCCAGCTGGACAGACTTGATTGTGTCATTTTGATTCGGAACACAAATTAAGGCCTGTTACTTACCTTGGGTTATCCTTGGATTCAACTATATCATCAGTAATCAATGACTTAGGAGGAAGACTTCAGTGGA
>NW_005216942.1:0-212 GCF_000412655.1 Myotis brandtii
CACCGTCTCCCAACTCCTGGAAACGTCTCTGAGGCGGAGGGTCACTGTACAAATGGCTACGGTAGAACCCCAACCCCGTTCCTTCAGCAAAGTCCCCCTGCAGAGAGCGCCAGAACCACCGTGCTCCTGCGAGCCCTCCCACCCGCTGGAGAGAGCGCGGGGCTCGGGGTTCATGGAGGAGGGCCCCTCAAGCCTCTGGACCCTGCCACCCC
>NW_005216943.1:0-212 GCF_000412655.1 Myotis brandtii
TTAGAAGAACTGAGCGTTTTCCCTGTCACCCTACCTGTGCAAATGGTGATGAATATTCATGAAGTTATGGTATGCATTAAGCTAGGGCGTTGAGCTTGACTTTAATGCAGTCACTTAAAATGACTTATAGAAGATGCCATCTTATAATTGTACCAGCTTTAATTTTACTTCCCGTCTGCTGAGCTGTAGGGACCTAGATAAAGGCTAAAGTG
>NW_005216944.1:0-212 GCF_000412655.1 Myotis brandtii
CAGAAAATTCTAGCTCTGACAACGTCTAAGTTTTGGGATCAAATCTGGGTTCACATTTCTGTTTCAACCTCGAGTGAGTTACTTGAGCCTCATTTTACTCTTCTGTAAAATAAGATTAATAATTGGGTAAACTCTTGAAATTGTTGTAAAAGAAAGTGAAATAATATCAATAAAATGCCTGGCACATAGTAAGAAATCAGAGTGGTAAAGGA
>NW_005216945.1:0-212 GCF_000412655.1 Myotis brandtii
AAATGCCAAAAATTAAAGACAAAGAGGGAATCTTAAATGCAGAAATAGAAAAGCAATTTGTTAGCTACAGAGGAGCTCCCATAAAGCTGTCAGCTGATTTTTCATCAGAAACTCTACACGCTAGAAGGGAATGACATGAAGTGTTCAATGTAATGAAAAGTAAAGATCTGAAACAAAGATTACTATATCCAATAAGGCTATCATTCAAAATA
>NW_005216946.1:0-212 GCF_000412655.1 Myotis brandtii
CCAAGGCACCTGGGTGCTCTCCACCCCTTCTTATGGCCACTACCTAGTCACCCACATAAAACAATCATTTAGAAAGTATTTGTCAAGCACCTACTACATGCCAGGCAGCGTTCTGTTTGCTCAGTAACTACCATGGTACTTGGTATTGGGCAGAATGTGAGGGATAACGTGTAAAAGATAGACAGCTCTGTTCGTTTCCTATTGCTGTTGTT
>NW_005216947.1:0-212 GCF_000412655.1 Myotis brandtii
CCAACAATACACACACATACCTCTTTAGTTCTAAAGTAACTCAGAATATTGACTTTTACTTCTCTAGTGAGAAAAAATTTGCCACAAAACTCATTAACCCAAAAAATCAACAACAAAATAAAACAGTAGAGGACTGTCCAGCCTTGAATTTGTGATTATAACTAATATGTAAGGTGAAGCAGGCATTAATGCTTGCAACGTGCTCTAGAACC
>NW_005216948.1:0-212 GCF_000412655.1 Myotis brandtii
GGTCTTTTCAGATGTTCAAGTTAAGACAAGGTCATCAGGGCAAGCCCTAATCCAATATGGTTGAGTCTTTATAAAAAGGGGAAATTTGGACCCAGATTCACGCACACAGAGAGAATGCCATGTGGAGATGAAGGCAGGGATAGGGATGATGCATCTACCAGCCAAAGAATGCCAAAGATTGCCAGCCAGCCACCAGAAGCTAGAGGAAGGGC
>NW_005216949.1:0-212 GCF_000412655.1 Myotis brandtii
GCTGCAGCTCCAGACACCTACTGCAAAGCTGCTAATGTCAGGAAATCACCACAGTTACAAATTCACAACCGGGAGGTGCCTGTTACAACCTCTAACACAGGGAAGCTCAGAGCACTGCTGCTTCCCACCTTCTACGTCCCTTCTGGCTGCCAAACCACATGTAAGTGCATCTCAATGGCCAAAACTTGATTACATTCAGAATCCTACTAGCC
>NW_005216950.1:0-212 GCF_000412655.1 Myotis brandtii
CCAAATTTCCCCTTTTTATAATGGCAACAGTCACCCTAATGACCTCATCTTAACTAATTGCATCTGCAATCACTCAAGTACTGAGGATTAGGAATTCAACATATAAATTGCATGGATGGACCTGGAGAACATGATGCCAAGTGAAGTAAGCCAGTCAGAGAAAGACATATACCACATGATTTCACTCATATGTGGATTTTAATGAACAAACT
>NW_005216951.1:0-212 GCF_000412655.1 Myotis brandtii
AGTTATGGCAGCATGAGGTCGGGGGTCAGGAGTTATGCCAACAGCACGGAGGCGCCTAGTACCCGGCTCGCCGCCCAGTGGCGCCCGAGTTAGCCCTGCGTAAGGTGAGAGGAGCCGGAACCTGGCGGAGGCTGAGGGCACCGGCCACGTTGGCCAGTGGGGAGTCCACACCATCGGGAGCAGCCGCGAGGAAGGAGCCGAGAGCCTGGGTG
>NW_005216952.1:0-212 GCF_000412655.1 Myotis brandtii
GTTCCCCAAATTCTATTGCTGCCCCCTTTCAGTTCCATGGTTTATAAAAATGCGGATATTTCTCAGAGGCGTTCCTAACTCAGATGCTAAAAAACTAACCAGAAGGAAGGGCCTCGTTCTATTGCTCCATGAATTACTGTCCTTCCTCTACAGAGGAAGTGCTGGGTGAAGGATAGAGGGTGGGTCCCTGGATAAGGCCCAAGGATGAGACT
>NW_005216953.1:0-212 GCF_000412655.1 Myotis brandtii
TTGGATAATTTCATGTTACTGGGCCTGGGCAGGCAGGGGAGCTGGGGGAGGGGCCTTGGACCAGCAGGCGAGGCCTCTGGGCTGGTGGTTTCTGAGTGCTCAGGGTTCCTTTTGTAGTGCAGGAGGTGTTCCAGGACGTCGAGCAGCTGGATTTGGCGGCCGTTCTCTCAGTCTCTTTGCTGACTGATTCATTCTGTCCCCAGTCACTGGGG
>NW_005216954.1:0-212 GCF_000412655.1 Myotis brandtii
ATTAGTATTTCTCTGTCTGATTTATTTATTTCACTTAATGCCCTCAAGGTCCATCTATGTTGTTACAGATTTTCTTACGTTTTATGGCTAGTTTTTCATTATTTTATATATATAATAAATATATATGTCTATAATGTCTGAATAATATTTCATTGTTTATGTATATTAAAAACATATACATATATATTTATATATAATGTTTGAATAATATT
>NW_005216955.1:0-212 GCF_000412655.1 Myotis brandtii
CTGCATATCATGCTTAATAATGTGGTGGCCCTGCCCCGCATCTGGCCATCTCCCTCCCTCCCTCTCGGCTCTAACTCCCTTCAGACCTCTGTCAGCAGGCCACACTCTTGTCTCCCTCGTGATCCCGTCAGCTCTGCAAGGGGAGGAGGTGCTGGGAGTTTGTCCACTGCCTCCGATTCTAGAATAGTGCCTGACTTGTAGTAGCTGCTTAA
>NW_005216956.1:0-212 GCF_000412655.1 Myotis brandtii
GTCTCAACCAAATCTTTTTGGAAAACAGCAGGGCATTAGGGCATTATGCCCATCTTTATTTAGTCAACACACATGGACTAAATGGGAATTACTGTATTTTTAAATCATTTATTAAAATATAATTGACATACAAAAAGCTCAGCTTGGATAAATCTCCAGGGAACTATGCTGAGTGATAGAAATCCAATCCCAAAAGATTGCATATTATGTGA
>NW_005216957.1:0-212 GCF_000412655.1 Myotis brandtii
TGGGGCCTCCTGGAAGGTGCAGGCCAAGGTCAGCCACCACGTGTGCTCTGCCTGGGGCCATCGATTATGAACAACAAAGCAAACTACAGATGGCTTCTACTTGTGCTGGGCTTAAAGGTGCCCAGGAGAGGTCAAGCTGCAAACCAAGGCTGGCTACCACTAATGCTGGGCCTGAGGCCACTTAGCAAGAGTTATGGGGCATGCTGAGGCCA
>NW_005216958.1:0-212 GCF_000412655.1 Myotis brandtii
TCACCAAACACCTGTATAAAAAGATGCCCCTCCCTCCATGGGGGGGCGAAATTCACTGGCCCCACCTTTTGAGCCAGTGGGTCTCACCCAAGAACGCAAAATAAACTTCTCCTTTTCTTTCTGATTCTCCCGGTTCTCTTTGTTCTCTATGCTGCTTTTTCTGGGCCAACTCACAGGTCTGACCTATATATCTCCTCCTGTGGCAGCCCCTG
>NW_005216959.1:0-212 GCF_000412655.1 Myotis brandtii
ACCATCACTAACCACCTGTTCCCTACTTCCCCTCCCCGATTTCCTATAATTGGAGGACCAACAAGAAATCACTAAATGGAGAGGAGAGACATGGACAAGCCGCATAGGTAGTCACCAACCAGCCTCAAAAACAAAGGACAACCTTCTTCCCCCACCTTGGCCACATTTAATAAAACCTTCCACCCAGACCCCATTGGCACATCTCCATCTCC
>NW_005216960.1:0-212 GCF_000412655.1 Myotis brandtii
GATGAGAGAGATTGGAGCTGGTGTGCTCGGCCCCCTCTCCCGGGGATGATGTCTGTGGACAGAGGCTGTCTGCCATGTGACCTGGAGGAAGGAATGAAATTTGGAATTCTAGAGGCCCAGTGGCCCTACAGTAGAGAAACCTCAAACTCCCCCTTGTACTAAAACGGAGAGACTCGACTTGCTTTTACCAAACTGCCAAGGTAGAATGTTAG